>NW_009735302.1:0-26173 GCF_000703405.1 Apaloderma vittatum | reverse complement strand
ACCTGCTCCTGTCTCTTCCTTTGCCTGGCTCTCACTGGCTAGAGCCCCATACCTGTTTTGCAAGGGCAATAGGGCAGGTGAGGGAGGCAGAGCAGGGCTTTTCCTTCCTCTTCTGGCAGGCACCTGCTTCCACTCTTCCCCATCCTTTAGCTCCAGTTGTTTTGCTTGATGATCACAGGGGAGGGGGTTTTCCACTTCTCGTGGAGCTTGCCGCTTACTATTCAGGAAGGAATTCCACCAATCTATTTCTCTCTCAGACTCCCTGATAGTCCTCAGCCTTGCTACTTCATCCTTCAGCTCAGCCACCAGGCAAAGCAGGTAGTTCACCTGGTCACATCTGACACAGGTGTCGTCACCACTACCCTCCATTGCAAGCGTCAGGCTGCAGCACTCTCTGCAGCCCGAGGCCTGAACACCCACACGCTTGCATGGGGCCTCTGTCTGGGTGCCCACAGTTTTTCTAACGACCTTTGATTGGTATACAACCATAGTTGGTTCAGCAATCAGGAGACCTGTTCAGCAAACAGGAGAGCTGTTGCTGTTCTCAGGGCTGAACACTAAGATGTAGCCTGTAAACTGAATTTACAGCTGCATGATTTCTTTTGTGAGTTCAGAGCCATATTTCTTCCTAGTGGGTCTCAGCTGGAATTGAAGCACTGCCTTGGCGCATCAAGGTGGAAGATTTCAGTGAAAAACTCAAGACAGGATCACTGGCTCCCTTTTTCATCCTTCAGCACATGACAAAAACCCACAGAGTATTTCTATTTAAGTCATTCTCACAAGCTCTGTTAAAGTTATATCCTCAGGTCTGTGTTGACCATGTAAGTTTGACTTCAAGAAAAGTGAAGCGTTATTTTTTGGGGTTCTTCAGTTAACCTGCTGATTTGGATTTTTAAGTACCAATTTCAATTTGCTAATGTCTTCATCCAATCTTACTGACTCTTCCAACAGTCACTAACCAAAAAATAATTGCATTCTACCATATCTCTTCCCATCTCCTCTTCTAGCGGAGGGGATTGTGTGTACAGCTGCAAACGGTACAGACAGAGGAAACTATCACTGAGTAGGAGTAGGAATTATTTTATCTTACAATAGCTACTCTTCATCATGCCTCAAAGTTTCATCTTTCTTTCCAAGTCCCATTACGACAGAAGGATGACAGCAGGAAATGTTCAGAACTATCATTTTAGTTCCCCTGCAGATAGCCCGTGCTCCTTCTGTGTTCCCGCGGGAATGGTCTTACCCAGTCTAACATTTTTTGGGGAGGATTTAACAGTTACAGCTGCTTAAGATACACAAAGCAGATGTAACAGTCAAGAGCTTTTCAGCATGACTTATTTTTGAAGGGATCTGTGCAATCATTTCAGCACCTCTGAAACTTTGTACAGTTCTTTTCATTTAGCAATTGCACTAAGGAAGGAAAACAAACCAACCACCAATATGTAGCTATTATGCACTTCCCGCCTTTTAATATGGTCAGTAACTTTCCAAGAACGAGCCAGGGCCTGTTGCCTTAATTTCTATTAGAATCTAAAATCACTTGTAAAACACTAACAAAATATCAATTTATTGCATTTTTTGCTGAGTTCTTTTTTCTTATATATATTAACATTGCACATATTTTGACTAATTTTTGCCAGATATATATGTTGTGGGACTTGGTTTCTGACCTAAGAAGGAAATACAAATGAAAATTGAAAGTAATTATCTTATGTAGAAACTAAAAGTCCTCATTCCCACCTCAGGTAAGGCAATCTGTAGAATTCAGCTTAAAATGGAAAATAACGTCCCTCACATGCAAACTGTATTGGGGGCTACTGATATATTAGGCTGCGAATACCAAATCTATCATACTGGTTGAGCCTTTAAATCATCCCAGAAATTTCCCCATTCAAAAGGTTCATGTTTCATCACATCCACGGCTATGAAAGATAACAATGCCACAGTGTCACATTCAAAATTTCTATTTCCTCTCTCGATACCTACGTGGCTTCTCAAGCACCCGCACTGCTTAAAGCTAGAGTTACCACTCCGGACACTTATGGAGCACAGATGTTCTGTATGTGAAGTCAACCACTCTTCTGTATTTTCTTATTTTTCAGGTTTAATTTAAATTTGACAGTTTTGACTGTTGTATCACAATATTAGAAAAGAAACTCAATAGCGTAGATTTAGGGAAGCTTTATTATTAGCTTGTAAAAATAATCGTTGACATAAGGATTCTACCTAGAAAGGCCTCATGATTGGCAGTCACATACTTCCTTAGAGGCATTTCACCCTTCCTATATGTACTTCTTGGCCAGTAAATGATGGAAACATATATGTCCTTAATGCCAAAGTATATTCCAGTTACTGGAGAGAGTAATAAGTGGGATAAACCATACAAAGTATTCATATTACACAGAAAACTTTCCAGGTCCTCCTCCCCCTCTCTCAGATACTCTTAGCACTCACAAGTATCTGTAAACGTTTAAGAGAGACAGAAATAAAATGTTTCAGTATCCCAGTACTCAACTTTCGCAGATTAGTTCTCCTAATTATCTCAGGTATCTCAATATTAGGCAGAAAGACAAAAAAAGCAAACCCCTTCCAGATACAACATAATCTAAAGGACAGAAAAATGTGTCATATCTTCCAAGAGCAGAAACACTTTGTTTTACTTCTCTCTTACTACAGCCTATCCTCACAGGTTCTACAAATTTCCACATTATAGCAGCTTTTGTCCTACAAAATCCATTCTGATTTGCACTAAGCACTTCACTGAATGCAAAATCACTCCATTCTGTTTGTTCAGTATTGGTTTTTACCTCAAAAACTTCTTCATCCAGAATCCTGGTTCCAAAGACAGTGATGCCATTGGTGTCAACAACCGTTTTGTCACTTCTTTCGAGTGGTTTTGTAGTCTTCTTGTTACAGTCAACAATCATTGTGACACTTTTTTTCTCCACACTAACAGCTACTCGATGCCACCTATTGAAAAAAACAAACCACACCATAATTCCACTGTATTTATGTTTTAAAACCAGGCCATTGTGTTCTGATCAAGACAGTTTATTGTGGATTGTGCACCGACCAGTCACAGACAAAAGCTGAAATATCTCCATTTGTTTCCTTCCTTCACCTGTACGTACACAAGGGTTTGTCAATTCTCTCTATGAATTCTGTCCCTTAGTGCAAAGGAATCTGACCTATAGTTCGCTATAAATATCCCATACCAGATGAAGCTCGAGCTGACTTTCTCTGAAGCTTTACCCAGAGAGCATTAGCAGCACACTGCTTGGATTTTATTAGACTGAACGATCTGATGGTAGATTTTACTTCTACAAATGTGTTGGATTTTCCAAATCGCTTTAGGAATTACTTGTGCAAATAATTTCATCCAGCACCTTATTCTTTGTTATTTACTTTTTACTATTTCTGAACAATTACCAAAATTTTAGCATGTTCTTTTGTTGAACGTATCCCACAGCTATAGAGATTTTTCAAAGACGATTTTTCCAACAGAGACGCTTTTCCAGATACATACACTTACAGATGCTTGCCCATACTCCTGCAATAGCTTTGGCTACATAAATATTCACCAAAAGTTGCATGAAGTGGTTTGGAATACTGACAAATGACTTGATGTTAAACACATTTGAGAAGAAATTTTCGCCCGATTTGTCCAGCAACACTATTATCTTCAAGAGAGTTCACTATCACGACAGACCACGTTAATTTAATGGCTTTCTCTGCTATGACAGCTTCAATATCTAAGAACAAGAGCAGATCACTCTGTAACCTAACAAACATGCAGCAAAAGAGTAAATAGATAGATCAGGGCAAAAAGTGTCAAAATATGTCATATTAGTGACTGGTAAGAGGAAGGCTGGAATCTAGTCATCTCAGTTGGCATTTGTGGTACTAAGGTTGTCTAAATCAGAGAGGCAGCTTTAATCATAATTACAAAGTGCTTCTGCATATCAAAAGGAACATCTCAAAGCTCATGGAGCCTGACTGCTAAGCAGTATCACCGAGCCAGAACTCTTAATTCCGTGTTTTCTCTGGAACGTGGTTTAAGCATTATCATTGTGAAAGCAAACTCTCCGTGCATCCTCAGGCACATTAACACCATTTACACTTTTAAAATATATCTCATTTTGAGATGAAGATTGTTGTCCCAGATTCACCATGAAATAGCTGAGTCAGAAGAAAATTGTTGGTGCCTCTTTCGAAAGCGTGTAGAAGCTGAAAGTGTGAAATTGCAGCTCACTGCAGAGAGGATTGACTCCAGTCAATTTAGAAGTTGTGGAGTCTCACTGTGGAAAAGTGTACCACACCAAGTGCATTTTGAGTTCTTCATTTTTATCAGCTTTGTAACGTTTTGGGTGAAATTCTGAAATCCATGTCAAAGATTTATTATTTAAAGGACATCAACGAAAAAACATTTGCTGCTTTATCAGTCCGTCTGCCAGGGAAATGCATCAGGGATGAGTTTCATGGTACATTTCATTCTCTGGTAGTACAAGGGCTAGACAAAAATTACCTTTTTTTTTTTTTCTTTTTCCTTTATTGCTTTAAAAACATATTTCATTATAGTTGAATTTTTTTGCCTTTCTGTACTGATTTGTTTTCTTTTGCTTTAATAAAATTTAATTCTGTGTATCTCTGAAGACTTTGGCTGCTCTTCCTGGACTGCAGTACAATAAATAAAAAGCCTTTGAAGAATATGCATCCACTTACAAGCATGTGAATGAAATTCCCAGAGAAGGATTGCTTGTCTACAAAGGGAAGTTAGTTACCAAAACCTAAAAATTTCATTAATAACATAACAGATGTTTGAGATTAATTTGCCTTGACTGAGGGTGCAGTGTAAGTCCTTGCAGCCTTTCAGATTAATTGCCCAGTTTATTCTTCCCTGATCTCCTTGTCTATAGACATCTCAAGCCATATTATTTATCTGCTGTTTTGGTTCACGATAGAAGAAATTCCATGCTCTCTTGTCAACTTGTCTTCACTCCGCCTGTCCCCTTCAAATGGACAAGACGGCCCTTCGGATGAGAATATGCCTTGAGTTTTTGAAAACACAGTTTATTTCTATATTGCCCAGGAAGAATGTATATAGGTTGAGTTTCGGTGGGTTTAAGTGCTACTATTATTTTTTCACTCTTGATTTATTTAAATGGCAAATAAGAAAGGTGGTTTGGCTGTAGCTGTAGCTGCGTACACCACCTGAAGCTGGAAGTGCATTCCGCGCAAAGGTTCTCTGCTTTTGTACCACAGCAGTCCAGCTAGCTAGAAACTGTGTTACTAATTTATTTAAATGTTTAAGATAACTGTTTGTAAAGATCATATCACCTCTACAGTGGTCTGTGGTATTAGTTTTCATAAGGGAAGAGATGCCATCCAGAGGGACCTTGACAGGCTGGAGGAATGGGCCAGTGCAAACTGCAGGAGCTTCAACAAGTCTAAATGCAAGGTCCTGCACCTGGGTTGGGCCAATCCCAGGCAAAAACACAAACTGGGCACGGAGTGGGTTGAGAGTAGCCCTGAAGAGAAGGATTTGGGGGTGTTGATAGATGAGAAGCTCAACATGAGCCGGCAGTGCGCTCATGCAGCCCAGAAGGCCAACCACATCCTGGGATGTATCAAGAGAAGTGTGGTCAGCAGATCAAGAGAGGTGATTCTCCCTTTTGCTCTGCTCTTGTGCGACCCACCTCAAATACTGCTCCCGGTTCTGGTGCCCCCACCATAAGAGGGACGTGAATCTGTCAGAGCATCTTCAGAGGAGGCCACAAAGATGATCCAGGGGCTGGAGCAGCTCTGCTACGAGGACAGGCTGCGGGACCTGGGATTGTTCAGCCTGAGGAAGAAAAGACTCTGGGGGGACCTAATAGCTGCCTTCCAATACCTGAAGGGAACCTACAGGAAGGCTGGGGAGGGACTTTTTGCAAGTGTCTTCTGATAGAACAAGAGGAAATCGATTTAAGCTAAAAGAGAATAGATTTAAGTTAAAAGAGATTTAGATTGGTTCTTAGGAAAAAAGTCTTCAGTGCGAGGGTGGCAAGACACTGGAATAAATCGCCGGAGAGGCTGTGGCTGCCCCCTCCCTGGAGATGTTCAAGACCAGGTTGGATGAGCCTGGAGCAACCTGGGCTGGTTAAGGGTGTCCCTGCCCATGGCAGGGGTTGGGTTAGATGAGCTCTAAGGTCCTTTCCAACCCAAGACATTCTGTGATTCTATGATCTTAAAATTATACACTTACTTGCCATCAGCAATGTTGACTGTTCTGAAAAGTGGGTAGTCTTCCGGGGCAGGTTTTCCATTTTGATCTTCAAACAGGAAGACAGGGGATCTACCAACTTCAACACCCACTTGCTGAATTCCTTGCTCGTTGTAGATAGAAAGAAGGAAGGACTGGAGACCTTTTTTAGGTTTTACTGTCATTAATATTGAAAAATCTTCTGGAAAATCTCCACCTGTAAACAAAGTGATAAATATAGTTACAAACTCATAAAAGATAAAACCATTCTTTAAAGGCTGACATTTCTCTACAAGCACAGAGGATCCCACATACAAACTACTGGCGTTTTTTAGTTGTCAAAAATGAATACATAAAAAACTACACTAGGAAATGCTACCTCTTTTTTTTTTTCTTTCTGATGTCGCTTTAATTCCTGAAAGATATACCTCAATGGTTCTTAAAAATATGATTTGTAAATCCCTTGTGAATTTACGTAATCATACAACATATACAAAAAACATGATAGTTTCACATTCATTCTTTTTTCTATTTATCTTTTTAGCAATCTTTTAGAATTTAACAGGCACTACAATTTCACTCAATAAAATAAGTATCCATATTACAGCAAATATGGTTGCAGGCACTTCCTCTCCCTTGATAACCACTTGTTCTAGTTTCTCTCTCAAAATATGTATGTAAGTCCTTCTAGAATAATATTGTGCATAACAATAAACAAATACATGACTCATTTAATAGTAAAATCAAAATCAAAGAACATTTCATTTTAATTTATTCCCCAATGCTTTCTTGCTGAAGTAGAGATTAGATATCAACCACTGTTTCAACCCTTACAACTGAAAATAAACCAAATTAAAGGTGGATATAGCTTGACTATTACAGAAGGACTAATGTTTGTACTCAGTACTGCTCTCGTCAAATTTGGTGGTAAATCTGCATTTCACTTGAGGCGACAGGCTACTTTAACAAAAAAGGAAGCTTAAGACAAAAATTCAGAATACACATTGGATCCGTGTGGCCTCAGCTGCAATTTCACAGGCAAGAAACAGAGGGATTAGAATCTAATCATGTTGGCAATGAATGTAACTGCAACTTTGCGTGCATGAGTGGGTAAAATGTTCTGAGAAGCTTTAATAATATAATACAATAAGTTTTAATAACATAATGTATTACATTTTCGTGTTGAATAAAAGTATGCAAGACTTCAACATGAAAACCTGATGTAGGAATTCCTTCTTACAATGGAGAAAATATAAGATTGTTTCCAAGACAGGTCTTGTGGGAAAACTCGTTCTGGATTCCACAGAACCTTCCATAAAGACGAGGTAACGATAGCATTAACTCTTTCATTACGGCGTGAAAACAAAATGCATAAAATCACCTTCCTCTTTAAACGACATTCTACTCTTACAAAGCACAAAATGCCTAGTCTTACACTTAAGTGTACTGTCTGCTGCAATCTTGCTTTATGTGCTTTCTACCACCTTTTTTAACTTTTTTTTGTAGAAAGCTCTTGAAACTGTGAAGTAATATAGATCACTTTAGGGCTTGTTTTGACAACGTATTTTGAAGGGATTAAAGCTCAAAACCTAGGAAGCACTGCATTCAGTGTAGTGAGCCTTTAGTCAAGCTCTCTAATGGCAGAGCAAAGCTGCTCGTTTCACAGAATTACAGAACCATTTCAGCTGGAAGAGATCTTGAAGATCGTTGAGTCCAGCCTTTGTCCCAGCCCTACCAACCCACTAAACTATGTCCCCCAATGCAACATCCACCCGTCTCTTCAACCCCTCCACGGACGGTGACTCAACCCCCTCCCTGGGCAGGCGGACGGTGCCTCACCCCCCCCCCGGGCCAGCCTGTGCCAATGGCCGACAATCCTCTCAGTAGAGAAATTCTTCCTGATATCCAACCTGAACCTCCCCTGGTGCAATTTAAATCCATCTCCCCTCTCCACTGGGGGGAACAGACCAACTCCTGCCTTGCTACAACCTCCCTTCAGGTAGTTGGTGCAGAGAGTGATGAGGTCTCCCTTCAGTCTCCTCTTCTCTAGGCTGAACAGCCCCAGATCCCTCAGCCTTTCCTCACAAGATTTATGTTCTAAGCCCTTTCCCAGCTTGGCAGCCCAACTCTGTGCCCTCTCCAGCACCTCGATGTCCCTCTTGGAGAGAGGGGCCCAAAACTGGATGCGGTACTCAAGGTGCAGCCTCACCAAAGCCGAGCACAGGGGGCACGATCCCCTCCCTGCTCCTGCTCACTGCACTATTTCTGACCCAGCCAGGATGCCGCTGGCCTTCTTGTCCCCCTGGGCACTCTGCTGGCTCCTGTTCAGCCGGTGTCCACCAATACCCCAGGTCCCTCTGCCTGGCAGCTCCCCAGCCACTCCTCCTCAAGCCTGTAGCACTGCCGGGGGTTGTTGCGGCCCAAGGGCAGGACCTGGCATTTGGCCTCTGAATTTCATTGAGTTGGCCTTGGCCCAGCTGCAGAAACTGAAAGCATTAATAAGAAGGGTATGTAAATGTCAAAAGGCTATCAAAATTTAGATGTTAGCCATCAACATGAGGTACTTTTTTTTTCTGGCATTCCAGAATCATATGAGCAGTTACTGCTGCAACTGCCAGATGTCTTTATGCTATGATTTGATTCCTGAATAAGTGCATGTCAACCCCAGCTTTCAGACTTATGACTCTCAGGCTTTGATTTAGCTTTGATTAAAAAATATCAGTAATTTCAAAACAGTTTAATCTTCTGTCTGGTTGCATTTGAATGCTCATTTAAAGTTTTCCTTGCGCCATTCGGCTTCAACGACACACTGAGCACAACGCAGAATATAAAGGTGCTAACCTTTTGCACTGTGCAACTTCTGCATTTTTCAACACAGTGGACCATTTTTGCATTTTTTTAAATAAAGAGCAGCCCATATTCTGTGAACCTCACTTCGATGAAGCAATTAATATCAAATATCAGCAAGGCATTGTAGACTGTAATGTGCCATTCAGTGAACACTACTTCCAGCCAGATAGTTCTGTTAACTACATGCAACCTAGTTGAGAAGATACACAAAAAACTGACAAACTGTGTTAAATATAACATAAATATCACATCTGTAGTGAATTTTGCTTTTATCTTCTTCCATGAATTAAAAATATAAACTTATTGGTTAAGTGAACATGTAAGTTATGCTTGAACTGTGTATAGCTGCTTCCCATGTTGCTCTGCGAACGCATCATTACTACAAAATAATGCATGTTCCCTCCTTTTATAGATTTTGGATGACATCTATATGATTACTTCTTCAAAAGAAAAGAAGTATATTTCTTTGCCAACATCAAACCTGTATGTTTAGAGACAGACTTCTTCAAACTCTGCATGACGTATCAAAGTAGACAAATTAAACGTTCCAGGATTCTGGTTTTCAATATTCTTATTATAATTTCCTCTGACAGTTTGGGTCAAGTGACAAGTAACAGCAAAATAATGGAATAAAAGTCCCTCCTTAACAGCCAAAGAGTCTTTTCCAATATGTGATTATTTCATTTTAGCGAAATCGGAGAGGAGATGGCATCACATTACCTGCTATCCACAACTAGCCTTGTTTAGATCTCCAAATACCCAGGTAATTCTTAACAGATGGTACTTATGGGACTGATTTTGCAATGGCCAACCACAACTACTTCTACCACTGCAGCATTACTCCAGGAAGTATTGCTTTTAAATGGACTACTGAAACTGTAGGAAGCTTGCCAAAGTCACTAAATAAGCTTTCCATCATCGGGAAACAACAGGTAATACAACTTACAGGCCAATTCTATCAGTGGCAAAAAAATTTGATGAAGAGCTTTATAAGTGAAGCCAATAAAAACTAATTCATTCAGGGAATAAAGAGAGTGTCCCGCCATTTGTAGGCAGGTCCTGTTACTCTAAGGGTAACAGAAGGCTTTTGTGGTGCTGATGATGGAGTGCACAACGTGTTTTGGATACCATAAAAACGTAGGCAGTGAGGTAATTTAGCAAAGGAATAGCTTTCTGACCGTCTTACCTGGGTACAGCTGCTTTGTCGGGGCACTCAGCTGCGCTGCTTTGGAAACTCTGTAGGCAACATCCGACCCTTTCGAATCCCTTCTGTTTGTGCAAAATCCTGTTGTTCGTGATACTCCTTCTGGCGAATTGTGAAATTCTAATGCTTTTAGCACATCAACGGGTTCGGCTGACAAAACAACAAAAGCAAAGAAATAAACAAAAAGACACAAAAAAATAATTACTTGTCTTGCATCTCTACAGCATGCAGCCTCTAAAAAGGATATTGATTTCACTGCAAAAGTGTTTGTGTCATCAGAGCAGCAGCTGCACCCTCCTTTTGACTTCTTGCAGATCACTCCTACACCAGCATATTATTTTAAGAGGATTATTCATTCTTAAATATGTAAGAGTTCATGCCATCCAATGTAATTGGTATGATCAGACTTTCCAACTGTTTGACTGCGCACTGAAAATCTCTGTTTCTCAAACGTAGAGAATCTTGGTGATTGAAACTTAACAACACATCTTTTTGATGAGTGAGTTCTAAAAAGTGGAACCGACTTCGAAAGTTTGCACAGAAGTTTCAGGAGAATTCTGCTACTTATAATCTACTGTCAGAAACTTATATGTTGCTACTATTAAAACACATTCTGATTACATATTACTGCTTTCTCAGGCACAAAGTGCTGAGGAAGAAGCTAATCTCGTTTCTCATCTGGTTAGAGAAAGAAAAATCTACCTGCTATGCCTGCAAGGTGTGGGCTGAATCACAGTCTTTCATTATTTCCACGTTAAAACTCAGATGTACTTGTTTTCTCCTTTAGAGCCCAAGTACAATAAGGCTACATTTATGCTGTGTCTAACAATTTAAAGTTGAAATCCAGAGCTGCTACTGCACTGATACTTATAAAAAAATATTTTAGATAGATATATATAAAGTCAATTGCGGCAAAAAAGAAAAGCACTTCAACAGAGGCAATGAGAGAACATAGTTTGCCTGCTGTGTATCTTTTCTCTTAGAAAAATTTAAGGTGTTTGTCCTCATACTCCCTACAGGTCATGGCTTCCCTAATTCACTTTTGTAAGTGGAAACAGAATTTTAAACAAAAGACCATTTTATCAAATATAAACCAATAGCCAACAGTTGCTGAAAGGTAATACATATTCCACACAATTCTAAAATCACTACCACACTAAAGGAACTGCCACACTTTTTTCTGGTAACCAATGTTCATTTTTTTCAGTACCTCTAATAATTTGAAACAGTAGTGTAGAAGCAGTGACTGGAAATACCAGCCAAAATGCCAAGTTGGTGTGTAAGTCAATCACTGCTACATTCCTCTTTTCCTTTGCTCTTTTCTATAATTTTTAACAGATTCTTCATTATTTTTTAGAATAATGGCTGCTCTCTGTCTGGCTGACTGGAAGAGTATTCACCCAAAAACAAGATTATTCATTACTCCCTGCCAGTTCCGCTGCAAAGAGCCTTCCAGACAAGAAACAGAATAAGGATAGAAGTGAACAAACTTCAAACCCCAAATTCAAAATAATAAGAACAAACATTTTGTTAATAGTCCATAGACAACATTTATTTCTGCAAACTGTGATTCACAGTTTGTAAATAGTCAAAATGCTAGCCAGTTTACAAGGATTGCAAGAAATGAAACTTGTAGTAGAAAAGACAGAAACCTCTTCCCTAAATTATATAAAAGATTTCAGCCACCTTGACCAACAGTTAAAGAAGTACTTTAGAAGTCTTTTGACAAACCAGGCAGGAATGTTTTAATATGTCTCTTCACAAAAACTTACTTTTCATAGAAACCTGTGTATCTGTGAAATAAACACACTGAGCTTGTGCCTCTTCCCCATCAACCACAGAATCAGAGAATCACAGAATGTCTCAGGTGGGAAGGTATCTTAGAGATCATCTAACCCAACCCCTTGCCATGGGCAGGGACACGTCTCAACCAGCCCAGGTTGCTCCAGGCTCATCCAACCTGGCCTTGAACATCTCCAGGGAGGGGGCAGCCACAGCCTCTCTAGGCAATCCAGTCCAGAGTCTTGTCACCCTTGCACTGAACAATTTCTTCCTAAGATCCAATCTAAATCTATTCTGCTTCAACTTAAACCCATTTCCCCTTGTCCTATTGCTGGACACTCTTGTAAGAAGTCCCTCCCCAGCCTTCCTGTAGGTTCCCTTCAGGCACTGCAGGCAGGGATAAGGTTACCCTGGAGTCTTCACCAGCTGAACAATCCCAGCTCCCTCAGCCTGTCCTTGTAGCAGAGTTGCTCCAGCCCCTGGATCATCTTTGTGGCCTCCTCTGAACACGCTCCAACAGATCCATGTCCCTCTTATGGTGGGGGCACCAGAACTGGACACAGAATTCGAGGTGGGTCGCACAAGAGCAGAGCAAAGGGGGAGAATCACCTCTCTTGATCTGCTGACCACGCTTCTCTTGATACATCCTAGGATGTGGTTGGCCTTCTGGGCTGCATGAGCGCCCTGCCGGCTCATGTTGAGCTTCTCATGTATCAACACCCCCAAATCCTTCTCTTCAGGGCTGCTCTCACCCCACTCTGTGCCCAGTTTGTATTTGTATTTGTTTGTATTTGTGCCTAGGATTGGTCCAACCCAGGTGCAGGACCTTGCATTTTGACTTGTTGAAGCTCATGCAGTTTGCACTGGCCCATTTCTCAAGCCTGTCAAGGTCTCTCTGGATGGCATCTCTTCCCTCAAGTGAGTCCACAGCACCACACAGCTTGGTGTCGTCGGCAAACTTACTGAGGGTGCACTCAGTGCCATCGTCCATGTCGCTGACAAACATGTTGAACAGCACTGGACCCAGAACAGACCCCTGATGCACACCGCTTGTCACTGGTCTCCATGTGGACATTGTGCCATTGACCACAACTCTTTGAGTGCGACCATCCAGCCAGTTCTTTATCCACCGAGTGGTCCATCTGTCAAATCCGTGTCTCTCCATTTTAGAGACAAGGATGTCATGTGGGACAGTGTCAAACACCTTGCACAAGTCCAGGAAAATGACATCCACTGCTTTTCCCATGTCAACCAGCGCTGCAGCTTTGTTGTAGAAGGCCACTAAATTAGTCAGGCACAATTTGCAACATTTTCCCACATGTCGCTATTTAACCTGGGCTTGAGTCTCAGATTAGGATGCAACCAGTCCTACACTGCAGCTGGCAGGCAGCAGGCCTGGAAGTCTGGTCACAGCTGTTATCGCCGCCTCCCAGGTGAAGAGGGCTCACGGCGCACAGCACTTCTCCCCTGCTCTCCTCCTGTGAGTCCCACTGCAGAGCCCCAAGTTCACAATGGGGGGGCAGCTGAGCCTGTGGGGAGGAGAGGATGGGTCAGGTGACCCAAATGGACCAATCACAGAGCTCCTTCCCATGGTGCACAGTATAAAAGGGCCCCAAGAGGAGCCCTGGGGCTGTAGTGCTGAGGGTGTCATGGGCTGTGCTTCAGTTCTCCTGGGCTGCTTGGCTTCCCCCCTCCTGTTTTCTCACTGCTTGGTGGGATGAGTTGTCTTCCCCTGCCTCCCCAGGTGGGAGCGGTGCAGCCACTCCCCTTTTCCTGTTGTGTTTCTGTGGACTCTCCTCGGGGCTGGGGCTCTCCCATCTGCTGCAGAGTCCACTCGGGGACTCTTCTTCTCAGGGCCTAGTTGCCATCTGGTAGGTGTGGGTTCTGTATTGGCATATTTGTTTGTATATTTGGGTATATTTACATACTTATGCATATGTATGTACATAGCTCAACATCTTCATGGTTATTGTCAGTACTATTTCCTGTTTCATTAACCTGGTTGAGGGTTTTTTCCCAACCTCCAAGTCTCTCTCTCCCTTGTTATTCTCCGCTCGGAGGCTAGGTGGGGGTCATCAAGAGTTTAGTCAGAGTTTAGTGGTCAGCCCAGCTTTAAACCTTGACACCATGTCCTGCACAAGGCTACCATATATAGGGTGTTTCTGCAGAAATGCCCTCTTCTTACTAGTGGAAATTCTGTCTCAACAAATTTCAGGATTTTTTTACATTTTCTGGAACTCTGGCAACCTAGCTGGAACAAGTGTTCAGTGCTCCTGACCAGGCTACCCTAACATTAGTCTCAGAATTCTTGATGAGCTCGTTGTGTGTGTTCAGATGATTTGCTCAGTGCCTCTGCAGAAAGCACTAGATACATGCTCTCAATATGCCACACATATGTAGGAATCCCGTCGAAAAGAAAGAGCTCTTAAAAAACAGTGGCATTTAGATCCTAACTGGTTAGAGGCAACCTGTTTGAAGCATAAAGAATGACAAGAAGTCTAACTGCCACCACTGGCCTGCTTAGAATATGAGGTTAGAAAGGCAGGAAGACAACTCCCAGAGGCAACGAAGAGCACAGTCTGGAATTCATCAGTTGAAATTATGGCTTCTGCAGATTCTGCAGTGTCACTGTATCCTGGGAGCTTCAGCTCTTCCTAAAAACTTTCTCTTCTCTAGTATTCTGCTCCTACATGATTTCTGGGAATAGCAGGAAATAGCCAGAAAGAGCACCAGTGCTAAGACCATGCGGTTTGCCTGTTTACGTGCTCTACAAATTAAGATTACAGTTTGTATTTATATGGGGCAATATTAATGTAACTCATGCATTTGGCAGATCTAGGGTCTCTCACCATACCTTCCTTACAGTGCATAAAGTAGCTTTTCTGAATGATTATACCTTTGAGTATTTTTGCATCTTTCCAATGTGGTGCCAAGATCTGAGGTATCAAGGAAATAACCAGCAAAAAAGCATCATGTAAACAGCTCTGTTCACCAGTTTGTGGCGTGCAGTTAAGTCTCTGTGTGAAACTTAAGACTTCAGCTTTTAAAACTCAACTCTCTTTGCCGTGGCAAATCTGATGAGATACAAGACCTGGACCCTCAAAGTGGGTTCCTTCATGCAGATGTTTACAGCCCAATGCCAGATAAAGCCGCAAAACAACCCTTTGAAAAGAAGCCTGTGTTCATCAGGGCATGCATGCCTCTTTCAAATGAAGCTTTCCTGAGTTTCAGACTGCAAGCAAAAACCAAGTTTCCACTGTGCTATATCTCTACTGAGAGAGAACCAACTGCAGAGGCTCATTATTCTCACTAAATATTACAGTGCAAAGTTCAATAGTGTATGTCCATGATTCAAAGAAGTTTGGAGAGACACGTGAAACTTTTATTGCCACTAACAGACCATACAGTAGTAGTCAGAGGTGAAGCATTTAGAAGTGCTGGGATTTCTGCAATAGCAAAGGAGAAATCTTCAAAAATCCCTTTTTAGAAGACAATTGTGTGAGACGGGAACCCGAGTATCTTTCAAGATACCAAGCTGTTAATCATTTAGCTCCAGCTAAATAAATAGAAATAAAGAAGGTAAAGCGCACACACACACACACATAAAATAAATAAATAGCGGCAATACCGCTTTTCCTTTCTCTTTGTGGAAACTGGCTGTTGAGGAGGTTCCCAGGTTAACTACATATCATAACTACAGGTTATGCTATCGGAGAAACTAGGGACTGAGAACTGTACAGCAATGCAGGAACTGAAGTGTCCGTTTGGACACATAGTCTGTGCTAATGATGTATTCAATGTGTAGCATTAAGCCTCCCTGTCTCCGAGGATGGCCCCAGTTTTCAGTATAAATGCTTAGCATTTATACATGAAGAGCGGCTGAGGGAACTGGGTTTGTTTAGTCTGGAGAAGAGGAGGCTGAGAGGAGACCTTATTGCCTTCTACAACTACCTAAAAGGAGGCTGTAGTGAGGCTGGTGCTGGTCTCTTCTCTCTATTACTAACGACAGGACAAGGGGAAATGGCCTCAAGTTGCATCAGGGTAAGTTTAGATTGGATATTCGGAGGAAGTTCTTTACTGAACGACTGGTGAGGCACTGGAACGGGCTGCCCAGGGAGGTGGTGGATTCACCAACCCTGGCGGTGTTTAAAAAAAAAGTAGATCTAGCACTTGAGGCTATGGTGTAGTGGTTAGGTATGCTGGGATGAAGGTTGGACTAGATGATCTTCAGAGGTCCCTTCCAACCCCTAACATTCTGTGATTCTGAGCATTTCTACATCTCTTCATGGGAACACTTCTAGCAGGTGACCACATAACCCTGGGTAGAAGGATATACTTACAAGACAGGGACAAATTGTATGAGATGCAAGAAAATTTTACGTTGGAATGGTCAGGTCTGGTTCCTACCATCTGAATTTAATGAAATGCAGATAATGAAATGAATGGTGCTTAATCGTATCGTCTTAGTTTATAAAACATGTATCCTGTCTGTAACAGGGATCATGGCAAACTTAATATCCTAGTGATAGGCAACAAAAATTCTTTCATGTGCTTCAGCAGCCACCATTAATAGTCTGCTTTGTGATAAAGCCCACCTAACCCGTACAGAAAACAAAAAAGATGGATCAAAAAGTGTGTCAATGTAATTTTTGAGATTACACCAGAAAGAGTAAAACCTATACATACTATCTTCAGAGCTACAAAGATGTTATAAGCTCAGTTATCTTGAATGACTTTGTGTTGACGAAAGTGTTTTGATTTACAACAGCTTCAATTTTCTAGCTACTGATGAACTGCAGCAATGAACCAAAACCAAAAGAAGTTCTCCATACAGGCTTACTCAAGTCACACAGCTTCACTCAAACCAATCTAGAGAGTGACATTAATGTAAGTGCGAGGTACGTAAATGTTAGGTCATCAACAGTCACTGAAAATGGAGCTGTATTGTTCTATGTGAGTAGAATGTTCTGCACTGTATCACTCCAAGCAACTAACAATTACTTTCCATGAATTTACACTCAGGCGTATGAAACACGATCTCCCATTTCTTAGCATACATATGAGCTTCCACTCACAGTATTTTAGTGGTAATTTATGTCTGTTGCTGTTACAAATCCATTGACAAATTCTTTGTTGAATTCATTTCATTGACAGAAAATGATCTGGACCCACTATTATAAGAATTTTTTGGTTTTATCTGTAGAAGAAAAAAATTTCTGCATGTTTGGCATTGCTTCCTCAGAAGTTCTTTTTGGCCCATATAGGCTAATTGGTTATCAGACAGATTTCCAACTACCCTTTCCTATGTAAAGCTGTACTGAGAGGCCGTTTATGAGTCAATTCCCTGAATGGCTGCCATTCCCCACCACTGTGGATTTTGCTCAGTATTTCATGTCTTACTTAGCTCTTCAGAGATCAAACCTCTAGACTGATCGTATTGCAGATGCATGCAGTGGTCCTCAGCATAACTGGAGCACATGCAGATTGAAAAGATATTATTCACTGAACCAACAGTTCTTTCGAGTGAATTTGATGATTCCTTGAGAGCTAAGAAAGTCAGAACAGACAACTGTCCTTATTATCTAGAAGGTTCCCCACCCCGAGTTTCCTTCTGTTCTCCAGAGAACAGGCTGCAAGCTGCTTAGAAGCTGCAGTGAGAAACTAATATAGCCCTGAACCTCTTTAGATAGGCTAGACCAAACTTGGCATCTCTTCTCTTTCTATGCATCATCTAGCAAAGCATTCTTAGCTGCAGTTAAAGATGCCTTTCACTGAAGATAGGGTATATAGAGGAAAGAACCACCTGCATTTTCAGAAGGAAGGACTTCACTGTTTCAGCCTCAAAGCGAAACTCTTCAGGACTGACAGGAAAGTGACTGTGGTGGCAATTCTGGCTACAAAATTCATTCTCCTAAGAAATTCTTCAAGGGGGTGACTCATTTAGACTGAAAAACTTTTATTTATGTTCAAATGCCACAGAAGTAGAATTCCCACTATATCTAGATATTGGTCTAGTAACTCTGAGGTCTTAGTCTCTTAATTTTAAGAGAGAGGTCAAGCACAATGATCTCTCCCCATTTAAAGGCTATGCTCACCTACACAGTTTATGAAATGGCCCCAGACTGTATGCAGGGCGACATGCTTCAAATGCAAACAGTAACAAAACTCAAGAGAAAAAGAAAAGAGCCAGTATCCTTTTCTTTATAGATACTTCTTAGTAAAATGAGCAACTCTTTGCTATACTGTTAATACCTTTGGTAACTGTGGCTTTTACTTTTTCAGACATAATAAACAGTACTTTTATTATAGATGAAATTATGTACTTTTTCAGATATAATAAACAAGTAACTTCTCAAGTTATCATGACTCCTCAGCAATGCCCTACTTTTGATTAATATAAAAGTGAAATTTATCAGTGATAACTACGAATAGCCTGGAAGAGTTACAATCCATAACTTGTAATACGACCCTGGAGTAGAAAAGAGCTTATTTTGCCCCAGTAAAAAGAATTATCTGAGAAATTTAGGAAGACTAATGTTTCTGAATCATTATTCTTTTGCTTCATATGTTTCCATGGAAATATGTTTCATTCTGCCAATAATCTGTTCCAATGGAATCACTGCAAAACTAAAACTTAGAGTGTCAAAGCATTAATCTTCAATCCTAAATGCAGTGGGGTTTGAAAGTATCATCTAGTTTTCTTTCACTGTGACAGATCATTTAAAGAGTAGAAGCTGTTAAAGCCTGGCAGGCTAAAATATGTGTGTTTTGCGGGTACTGAGGAAGGGACTCCTTATGTTTGTGGACAAGACTTTCAAAATAGGCTGCCTATGGTTACATTTATAGGCATATATTTAGGAACTTAAAGAGAAGGTACTGGCTGCTCCAAAGATTTTTTTTTTGAAACTATGCTACCTATTGAAGGCATAATAGCCTACAGTTATTTAATTTACTTACTTTTCTTAAAATTTTGAAACTTCGTAAGTGCTTATTCAAAGGACTCTTCATGTATTCTGTAGGTGGTAAAGATTAAAAACTGCTATGCTGAAGGTTTCTAGCTGATACTTATTAGATGGTCTAAGGCTTAATGAATATAAGAGGTGAAAATATTTTCCCGGACAAGAACTCTTATGAAGGGGTAACTAGTCTTCAGTTTCTGCTGTTGATGTCTCAAACAGTGTTGCTTAGTCCAAAAAAAGGGAGGAGTGTTTTTCATTTAAAAACTGTCTTAAATACAGATTGTGCCAAAGTCCTTCTACATAGGTTTATTTTAGCTACCATTTGTCAAGCTGTTTCAGCAGTTCTCCCACTGTGAAACCTGATAACTTGTCCCCTCTTTGCATTCCTTTTCCCAGATTATTAGTCCACTTTCTAAATCTATCAACAATTAGGAAGCAGTTTAGTTTACCTGCTAGAGCTGAAAGAGTAATAAATGCTGCCACTTTGCCAAATCATTAATAAGGAAGTCTTTGCTAGCAGTGTTAGAATCTGGATTCGTTAAACTGTTAGCTCGTTTACCTTTAGGATACAAGACCCATCTCTTAGTGGACATCTGTGCTATTTCTAACGTGGTAGGAAGATCTGCATTCTTATTCTTACTCTTCTACACTTCTGCTTAATGTGGGCAGGTATGATAGAGAATTTTTTAAAACAGAAATGCATGTCAATATTATTATCTGTACTCACATTATTATCCACGCTCATTAGCTTACTGTGTTCTTATCACCCATACTCACTAATTTACCATATTCTTGATCTGTTAAGCATTAACAGAGGAAACAATCACGAGTGGGAGTACCAAAGCACGTTACGCCCTAAAGTGCTTCACTGGGCTTCCCAGTTGTTAGAAAGGACTCTATTACCTTCCCAGCCTCTGTATCCCAAGCCATGATTCCCTGTCATGGGTGTCTAAGCCCCAGGAAAACGATCAGGTGCTCTTCTGTCCATCAGCATTTGCCACCAGTGAGCTCTGGGCAGGTCTGCGCTTCCTCAGGGGCTTTTGGGCTTGGCAGGGTGAGAATCGCCTGCCTCCCAACTCTCTACTGAGAGCCCAGCCGTGGAACAGAACACTGCTCTAGGATCAAGCCTCAAAAGCATCACATCTGCGGTGTCCTTTGCGAGGGTTCCAGTGCTTTGCATAGATGTTAACCAAAGGGCTTCGCACCACTGGAGAGTGTGAACTCTGTTTTGTGGGCTGCAAAACTGAGTTATGGAGCATCTTCCAGGTGCAAAAATGAAACCAATTAAGCAGTCTGAAATAACTCAACAGTGCTCCTGAAAATCAAGTTTGTTTTTTTTTCTAGGTATCTAAATATAAATTCATGAGACTGAATACATATCGGCTATGTATATAATTCTAGAGACATACCTTAAAGTTGTTTTACCCGATACAAAATTCACTACACATTAGGTTTTAGGTGAATTATGTAACTGGGATTTTGGCTAGTGACATTTTCTAGAGGAAGGTGTTATTGCTGTGCTTTCACATTTAACAATTACAAGAACGAGAGATTATCCAGATGCATACAGGAATGCTTTAAATGGCCTATGATTGACTATTTCACCACCATGGGCCTTGTGTGAAACTGCTCAGAACTGGCTACTTCTGTTTCCACATCAGTTATTTGGAAATTATTTTGCAAAAAATCTACCAAATATGTAATAGTCTTTCAAAAACAATAAAGACAGTCTATGCATATGCAGTACACATTTTTTTTTATATTCATCAGATACTAACTATATCTCTTTTTAAAGACCAATCTCTAATGCTCATGCAGTAAAAAAAGAAAAACAAAAGCTTAAATCTCGTACTGAAACTGGTGGAAAACTTGCCTATATGCAACTATAAGCTCAGTTCTTTAGTAATGTTAGTTTATAGGCTTATTTATTTACTGGAAATATTCAGAAAAAAATAATACTTTTGTTTTTTTCCTGGGTTTTGCTACAATGCACAGTTCTGGAGCGTAACCTAGATTTTGAAAATGACGTTTCTGTTTGCCTTGTGTCTTTTGTGACAAATGTCACTTTTTGTTACTTAAAAACGTCTTTGAGACTAGACAGGTTGTACTTTTATCAGTTGTTCAGCAACAGTGACTACAAACAAGTACTAAAGACGTGACACGGGTTCTATAAAATGTTTCACTTGTTACCCACAAAAGATCAGGCTAGCTCATCATCTTGTACAAACCCATATTGATCCATCAGTTTACAATATTTTAATATCTATCTCAATACTTCCATGGAATCCTTCCTATTTTCTGCCACAGCAGATTATATCAGAACTGCAGTCCAAGTGTCCAGCTATGTTGAGGCCTCTGCTAAAGACTCAAAAAGTTCTTTTTTTGTATAAACAGTGAAGACAGCACTTCCAACGATGAAAAACAGCAAAACAAGCATTAAATTCTTGAAGTATCCTGTCTTCATTACCATATCAAAAATGACACATCCTAAAAATGGTCACTGCTACAGGCAGACAGAAGGTACTCCTTCAGCAATTAAGCATGAAGGAAACTGAATCCACTTAAAACCTTTGCCAATCAAGGTATTTATTCAAAATTAATCCCATTAGACTTCAAACATATCTTCTAACAAATGGGAGTTTTCAAAAGTGGAAAATTTTTACATTTTCCAGCTATAAGCATAATAATAAAAGCAAAATACAGCTAAGGACAAGATTTGCAGGTGACATCATTTAAAATAATCCTATGTAATTTGACAGAGAAACAATTAAACTATTTTTTTTTTAATTATGCAACTAAAAACTTCCACCATGCCTTCACTGATGCCAAAGGTATCCTCTTCCTTCTGAGAGTAATGCAAGGAAATCGGATCCAATCCTGTATTCTACTGACATTGGCAAGGATCTCATTTAAGCAGACAGCAAGTTTGTAGAACCCTGCCAGATTACAATGATAATTTGAGTAAACACCCAGGTAAGGAACAGAGTAGGTGAAACTTAAGACTATAGTAATACTTTAACCATGTGACCATAATTTGACTTCTAAGTTAACTTGTTTTATAGACAAAGCTTAGCTGCCAGTGACATTATTCATAGCAGGATCAGGATCTTTGGCGGGGGGGGTTATCATATTTTATAATACACCTTCCAATTTGCTTTGCAGCAAATACTTTGCTTTCATAATCTCAGCTCTGCCAAACAATGTCCATTTCACATACTGTACGTGTTAACACTTTGACATACAGTGAAGTCCCACACCTAGAATTTACAACAGGTTTTTACAACCACTTAGGTGTGATAATGTGCTAAAAAGGAATTTAATAAGTTCTTCCAGATCCCGCTACTATTGTAATAACAGGGTCTGCAATTAATCCTTACATTTGCAGTCAGTAAATTTGGAATTTAATACTGAGGAGTACAGCTATAAGCCCTTGCAACAGGCATGCATATGTGTTCACCACTTTCCTTTTAAGCCACCACTCTCTATTGTGTCCATCTAGAGGGCAAATCTTTATCACTGGGTGAGACTTCACATTCCTAGAACACAAGAGGTTTCTCCCAAGCTCAACTTAATTTATTCCCGCTCTATTATCAACAAATACTCAGAAAAAAATGATAAGTTAACCAATGCTGGGAGGATTTCTTCTGAAAGGAAGCAGAGAGCTCTACAGGGAAAATCAATTTCTTAATCTAGCTGGCAGATGGAAACCCTACTGTTCACCACTGCACAAAACAAAACCGGCAGAGACATAATTGCTCCAGTGTGTTTTAGGTATAACTTCATTTCAGTAGTAATGTCACTGCACTTTTATTATGTTTCAACTTCGTTTCAATTAAGGGCCCTCTTTGGAGAAGACCTAATAACGTCGGGCAAGACAATTGTTAAACTGAATATGGCAATTTTTCTACACTTTACAACTGCTACAGGTGCTGATTTTACCAACTTTTTTGTTGTTGTTGTTAGTAATCAGAAAACATCATAGCAGCAGGAAAGGTTTTATATCAGATTATTTCTTCTAGTGAGAATCCCATAGGAGGTGCTGGGCACAGAGTTTCTTTCAAGCCAAAGCCACTGAATATTTCTAAGCATTCTGTATATACTGATATACAGTTATGTCTGCTAAGATACACATAAAACTGAAGTTTAGAAACATCTTTTCTGCAGAGCTAGTTTCCTGCAGCCTCAATAGCATTTGCTTGGATCCTTGTGAACTCCTTCTAAATTAAGTGCCAAGATTCATGCTCTAGAGAATCTACAACGCATACCAGTCATTCTTCTGTGTCAGATGTCTGCTGCTGAAGTTGAAATAATTGTTTCATCTTAGAAATAATTTTGAAAAATCTAAATTATACAGCAAAATAGACATATACATGCAGGTCTCTCCTGTATTACACTGGGAAGGCTGGACCATTTCACCTGCTGATCCCTGGGACTCCAAAAATCTTCAGCTAGAACCACTAGCTGAATTTACTGCAATTGCCCTTTGATTTAATCACCTCTGCTCACTGTGTCCAAGAAACCAGACACACGTCTGCCGTTTCTGAAAGTTAACAGCATTTTGTTAAACTAAAATTAACACGCAAGAGGTGTGCACTGCAAAATAAAGGAGCAGTGAAAATGTTTATATTCTTTTTCAACCTTAAAAGTGAACTGATTACTTAAAAGCAAAAGTGCTTCGCATCGCTAGCAGTTCTAAGAAGAGATTCATACTTTTCTTTAAAACACCTTTATGCACAGGTTTAGACTAGCCAGACACATTAAATATTTTTCATTCAGGGAACAGATGTGTATCTTCCCAGTGTAAGTTACTAAGCCATTACAAATAACACCGTCAAGACTGCATCCATAAAGAAAACTCTCCTTTTGCCATCACTAGCGGGTCTGTTTCTGCATTTTTCCTGCACCTAGAACTACCACTAGTTTCCACGTCTGTGTGTGGGAAGCACAAAAGGAACCTTTGTATTTCCTATGATAACTGCAGAAAGTATCAGTTCTGTATTAGAAACAAATCTGCTTGTCACGCAGCACGTCCAAAGTGTATTTTCTATATGTAGATTCAAGGCCTCATTTCCGGTAAGGATTCCTAAATCTTTTTGCACTTAGATTAAAAGCTGGATTTTCATTTGCTTGAAAAAGCTTATAAATAATAAAAAGACTGATTTTTTTTTCATTTCTTGCCCATGAAATTTAAATCAGCATCACAATAGCGCATTGATGCAGGCCCTTGCAAAAAAATTGTAGTGTTGAAGACATGCCACTTCAACTAAATGAGTTTATTCATTCCAAACACATTACCAACAGCTTTAGTATTAAAGGTGAGGAAGAGGAAAGGAAATCAAAGGATGTCTTTTAAAATACCGAATTTTGTTTACTTTAGCCAAGTCATAAAGCAAAAATATTTTCTAAAAAGAGCTGCTTAAGAGCTGGTGGGCACTGAGCTGACCAAATATGAGTGACTGTTGTTTCGCACTTCTGTAACTCTTTCTGTCTAAAGGAAATAACTCAGGAGCCCAGTAAGATCTTCACACCCCCTTTCTTGGTACTGTGAAAGACACCTCATACTTCTGCGTTTTTGTGTTAAATAAAGCAACATGGAAAAAAAGGTCAGGAATTTTAGGAATCTTTTGAGGTTTCTGTACACAGAATGGATTCTCTTGTCTTAAAAAGAAGTCACTCCTATATGATTAATGCTTTGTATGAATCGACGGTGTAATTTTCTTAATGTAGGGGTATGTTATGAAAAGACAATTGACGAATATAGGATTGAATTTGGCAGAGTTTATAAGAGGAATGCTTCATATTTTACCCAGCATTTCCATTTAGTCATATTGTTTACCTGTTATAGTATGCTACTTTATTTTATTCCTCAGTATTTTCCTCTTCCTCCTTTCAAACGTAAATCACTATGTCCTACTTTATCTTTTAACCACTTTAAATAAGATTAGAATGCATAAAGGATGATTCAGAAATATCTCCCTTGTACTCCATTAAGGAAATTAGGTCAAATTCTACTCCCCCTGTAGTAAATGGAAAAACTCTTACCAACTTCAATAACAGATCAAGCCCTAAGCACACAGCTCCCTGTAGTTTCAAAGCAAATGGCACACTGTACTTCAGAATAGTTCAAGAACTGAGTTCTTTTCAGAACGCTTCTACAAACTTAAGAAGCCCGTAGTTTTATTTTTCAGAAATGTCCTTTATACAGAAGGAAAAAAAACCCAACTTTTAAATTTTTAATAGAGTTACCACGACCAAATTATACTGCCTAATGTTGCTGAATATACTTCAGTAAGTACCAGATAACTTCTGTTGATTTGACCTGGGCTGTTTGGGTTTAGATATTCTTTTAACTGCTCATTTGCATCCAACTCACTATGTAAAGAATAGACGACATAAATGCTACTTAATCAAGTCAGTTCTACTGTGAACAGTCACATGAAAAGTGGCATAAGAAATCTACTGTGTCTTTGCGGACAGCATTGCTTCTTGAAGAAATTGGAAGAAATAATGAGGAGCCGAATCACTGAAGCTCTGTGAGGTTACCCTGGGTGGAACTCCACTGGAGTCCGTGGAATTAGGCGATCCTGCTTTGGCAGGAGGATTGGGCCTAGATGATCTTTCAAGGTCCCTTCCAACTCTTAACATTCTGTGATTCTGTGAATTGCAAGCGAGAGGACGACAGCCGACCCCTTCCCATCCCTGTCAGAAATGGGGCCAGCAGGGGGCAGAAGCCCCGACTGATCCGACGCCGTCAAGGTTGCGCCCAGGTATAAAGGGCTTGAGCAGCAAGCGCTCACCCCACCGGGCTCCCCCTGGGACGCCTGCTGAGTCAGAAAGTGGGGATTCAGACCGAGAAACACCTCGTTAAAAGAATAAACGCGTACAAATTAAACCTTTCTTTTTCGGAGAGTTAAGTCCCTTCGTGGCTTCCAGAACCATAGGGAAAAAAAAAAACAAAAAAAAAAACCCAAAAAAAACCACAAACAAAAAAAAAAAACACAAAACCTCAGTGCCAGCCAGATGGGTCCTCAGGTGCGTCCGTGGGCTCCGGTGGCAGGGAGGGGATGGAAGGAGGGAGGAACAAGCAGCATTTCCACTCCCGGCAAGAGAAGCAAGCGCTCCTGGGGAGCGGGGGGC
>NW_009735301.1:293-2288 GCF_000703405.1 Apaloderma vittatum | reverse complement strand
AGGCTGGGGCGACACTTTCTTGGCTGCAGGGAGCCCCCTGCATGGGGAAGGTGTTGTGCCTTGGTCCTCTAGAGACTCAGGGGCTCTGGGCTCGCTTACTCCTGCTTGAAGACAGCAGCATACCTGTCCCTCTGGGTCCAGACCAGCATTCCCAGTGAAACAAGGAGAGGAAAAAGAGCCATTTTTGTGAGGGGTTGAGGAAGGGCTGTGTTTCCCATGTCCTTTGCTGCATTTTTGACCTTGAGAATGCTTCATTGCATCCTCTCCCGCCTCTGCTTTGGCCTCTCCTTTCAAAAGCCTCTTCTATTAACTGCTTCTTTCCCTGGAGAAGTTTATCCCTGAAAGTCTGTGGACCTTATGTGTCTGCAGCTGTTGCCCTGGCGTTGGTCCTAGGGGGAAAGTGCAAACTTCTAGATGGGAGCAGGTTTAAAGCCCTGGTGAGAAAACACAGAGCAAAGCTGAGCTCCTGAACCAACTCCATCTGGTTGGTGTCCCGGTCTGGGGTAGAGCCCAGAGGAGACAGGCAGGCAGGGAGAGAAGCCCTGTGCTGTGATCTGCCTCACCATGGCTTCGGTGGCCATCACATCTGGGTCCCTGCTCGCTGCAGGGGTTGGACTAGATGCCCTTTAAAGGTCCCTTCCAGCCCAATGCATTGATACCGATGGCCTGGAGATGGGGAGCGGTGCCCGAAGTCCCCTTGGAGCCTGGAGGGCTGAGCTGCTTACTGGAGAAATCCTTCCCCATCAGGTTTCCCTCTGCAGAGCCCTTGTTAGCTCCCGTGGTGCTGCGGTGTCCTGCCGTCCGTCCCTCCCACCACTCGACCTGTCCGAGCTCTGGCTGCCTTCCCACGTGGCCTTGGCCTCGTGGGGCTCCGCTCTGGGAAACCCCTGGGCTGGGATGGAGGTGGGTTCCAAAGTCCTGCTCGCAGATGGAGGGTGCTGTTGGGGCCAGGGTATAGTTCTGCCTTCCCTGGGCTGTAGGATCCAACACTGGCCTTTCGCCCCATGTGTCCCTTCACACGCTTTCCCTTCCCTCCCAGCCCCCTGTACCTGCCCTCTAGGAGATCCGGGGCGATCCAGCTGGGGGTTCCCTTGTCTCAGTTTCTCCCACTCAGTTTGGGATCACCCGACACTGCCCTAAGGAGCTGGGTGACCCGTTAGCTGGGGCTGGGACACGTGAGGGGTGAATTCAGGGGAGCAGATGCCTGTGCTGCCTCTGTCCCATCCCAGCAAGCATCTCTGCAGACCGGGAGGGCCAGCACAAGCCCAGGGGCACCTGGGGGTGACAGAGCAGTGGTCCTGTGTGGGGTCACACCGGCTGCCATGGGGATTTCTCGTAGCCTTTCTCCTTCACCACCTCTGGTGGTGCCTGTGGTCTGTCTTTCCCGGGCAGCCCTGCCCAGAGGGACACTGGTGGCCCCAGGGTGGTGATGATGCCAGCTGCAGGGACTTGAATGCTTTCCAAGGTCCTTGTTGCCCGTGAGGAGAGTAAAAACCTGGTGGCCTGACGACCCAGTGACTGAGGCTGCTGGAGCCTGTTGAGGGCTTTGCCCACTGCTCCAGCACGCAGACACGGACGTCAAACCAGGAGCTCCTGTGCCGAGACCTGTCCTACGGCCACCCCAGTCCAGGCAACCAGGGGAGGACTTTGTGGCAAGAACTGCTCTCCCGTGCCTGCAGCAGGTGCTGGGTGCCAGTCCTGTCCCAGCAGTGGCACAGGATTTGGCCCTGCTGATCCCTGTCCTGTGACTCCCTTCCGGGGAGCAGGTGATCAAAGCGGGGTTTAAACCCCATTTGCACCCCAGGCAGCCAGGGACAGATTAGCCTGATCTGCTGTGCTGGCCAGGAGCCTGTGGTCCTCGGGTGACCCTGCTCTCTGCACCGGGATCTGAGTGCGAGAGGGTGACGTGTGGCATTTGAGTGGTGGTGGCAGGAGGACAAGCAGGTGGGGTTGTCCCTCTGCTCTAGAAGATGCTGCAGGGTCAAGATATTGATG
>NW_009735301.1:0-262 GCF_000703405.1 Apaloderma vittatum | reverse complement strand
TCTGTCACCTCTGGGTGTCCAGTACTCCCTGGTCCCCCTTGTCCCCTTCCTATCCAGCAGAGGTGACCTTAGGGAGCTGTAGAGGGAGAGGGATCCCCAGATGCCTGTGGCCGAGGATTTCCCGGGTGAGTGGGGAAGGTTGGGGGGAAGTGTAGCTGCTGGGTGGCCCCAGGCTCTGGGGCCAGGGCTCTGGGATTGTCACAGAATCACAAAATCACAGGATGTGAGGGATTGAAAGGGACCTCTGGAGATCCCCCAGTGC
>NW_009735300.1:0-6805 GCF_000703405.1 Apaloderma vittatum | reverse complement strand
TTATTTTTATTATCTTGTGGTTCTATATTCTCTTTTCAGCATTATTTTTTTGCTGCTCTACCACACATCCTAGTTAAATAGTGTCTTTTTAGTGTATGTGACATCATTTTTAAAGTACGTGCCAAGGAGAAACCTTGATGCCAAAGATGCCTTAAATAAGCCTACAAAATTATTTATTTTTATAGTTTAAGGTTGAACCATCTGAACATCTATGAGCTGCGTTAATTTCCCACAAATATTAGTTTATATAATATTCTGTATTATTCGTTGTATCAGAAAAGATACAATCAACCCATTTGACCATTATTAAAATGTTAATTGTATGCAACCCTCTCATTATTCCAGTTCTTTTCTACTTCTCAAGGCATACAAAGCTTAATGAATCTTTGCAGGACTTAATAAAAAGCAGAAGATTTATATATGTACTGAGACATTCATTTAGTCTTCGTAGCCGTATTGAATTCATTTTCGTCAGATTCCTCATCACCTGCTAGTTACCATATTTATTGCATTCCCTCTGTTGCTTCTCAATGTACGTACGTATAAAAAATTCTTGGAAGGAGATCTGTACAGGTGTTGTGTTCAGCGGGTAAATGTAACAAGACCCTCTGATCGGCCAAGACATTTGACTTAGAGTACTGGAGAGGCTGTGAGTTCAGCTCAGTGCTGCTCGTTGTGAGACACCTCCTGGAAAGTGTAGTCTCTTCCTTTTTTTTTATTTTTTATTTTTTTATTTTTGCCCCCCTGCTATAGCATAACCAGAAAACTTAAATTTTAGCCCAAAACAAGCATTGCATTTACAATGCAAATGATTTTTTTGGTGACGGTTCCAACCCAATTTGTCACCTCTTAATTCCTCAACAGTTCCAATGGGCAGTTTTTCCTAGAAAAGGAAAATTTTTTTTATTTTTTTTTTTCCATCTGAAGCCACTTACAGCAGCCCTGCCTCTTGCAGTGCTCCCCAGATCGACTGTGTGCCTGCATGGGACTTACCTGGGAAGTTAACAAGTATATCCAGACAGTAATTGGTATGAAAGTGTTTGAGACTGTAGATGGAGAGGATCTGGGAGCTCCACTCTGACAATGTTTTTTCTCCTTGAAACAGGGGTCTTCAGGGACAAATTACGGGTGTCTCCACATGCTCTGCTGTCTTCAGAGAGAGTGGCTTTCAAACTGTGCCAAGAGTATGGGGCCTGTTTGCAGCAGAGACTGGGAGAGCATGAGTCAAGCTCGACTGCCAGCTACTTTAGTCCTTCACGCTAGGTATTTGTCCCCGTTCTTGAAATATTTACCTTCTGAGGAGCAAAATATGCTATGTGTACTCAGGTTGTGTTTAAGATGCTTTAAAGCACAAGGAGTCCAGGTCCCCACTCCTGCAGGAACAAAAATAGGTTATACTTGCAAGAAGAAATCCTCTCCAACTTCAGCTTTGGCAACTGCTTCGTCAATACTAATTGTCTTCCTTTTTTTATTATTGTGGCATACAGGGCTGGACCTTCTGTCAGGGATCCAAGGTCAGTCTCTGTTTGGTCTGGGGTTGGTCAGCTACCCTTGCAGCGATTCAGTCACGGCACTAGAAAGGGTATTAATTGTCAGCTCTCTTATCTTTAATCAGCAAAGGGAAAGAAAATCAGATTGCCTCTGTAAAGCTCTTCTTGATCGAATCATTTCGGATCAAAATTTCACTCAACCACAGCCAGCAGCACGGTTAGGTGAGATTACAACACAGAGCAAATAAGCAGTGAGGTTTGCTGGGAAACACCTTTATCCTATTCCCAGTCACTAAACCTTACCTTCTGAGAGAGGTTTGGTGTATACAAAATGCTGGACGGATTAAGAAACATGGATATGAGACCAGACCTCAATAGAAGGACACGATTTTATCCAGCAACCGTGCCTCACTGACATTCAGTGAAGTGATGCCCTATTCTCCTCTAACAGCCCTTAAACTGATGACATTTATATTAGTTGATGAATAAATCTAAAAAGAAACAACCCACCATAGCAGTCAATGCCATTAGGACAGGTCGTGGTTTGATCTATGCCCATTTTTCTTGAAACCGTTAACTTGTTTACCTGTTTTATCCAGATTGTCTGGCATTAAACATTTTTAGGAAATTCTTAATTTTTTGATAATGCCTGTCCACAAAAATGCTATTGATTGATTGATTGATTTTGCTGCCTGTCTGCGAGGGTGCAATGCCAACATGGGAAAAGAAAGAGTCAAAACACTGGCTGATGCAGTACCAACAGAAAGACAAAGAATATTTCTTGTGCTTGTAAAAAGGCAGTTTTATTTGGAGAAAATGCAACTCCCCTAACACAGTGGAGCTACACATCTGTCTAAGCATTTATGAAGCCGTTCCCGTACCTCACAGAAAGATTGCAACATGCCTCACTCACTGAACTAGACAAATATGGCCTGGAAAATTATATTAGAATAGCCCAGATGGAGATTGTCAAAATATAAATCTTTGTAAGTAACTGATAAATATCGCGGGGAAAAAAGAAACAAACAGCACGTGTAGGCCCCTGCTAATGAATCCCATTATTCATAACGCTGTTAATGACTCAGGCACGGATACCTTGTGTAATTAAATTATAAGGAAGCATAGTTTAAGCAGATGGAGCTTGTCAGAATTTTAATACACTGCAAACTGCATTGCATGCTAGAAACAAGACTAATTGTTTTGTCAAGATTTATAATCTATTGATATTTTATATATTGCAATCCAGCCGTTCTGATTTTATCTTGCCAAATAGCACATCAGCCTGAGAGTTGTTCAAATGAGGCTTCTTTTTTTTTGGTTTTAGTGACATCTCCTGAACTGTCAGCTTAGCCTCCATTTCTGCATTTGTTGTAACAGGGATAGGAGTTATATTGGACTAAAACATTTATTCCAAAGACTTGAACCAGCTTCCAGAGCAGGGATCCCCAGGGATGCCACAAAATTATTCTGAGGGTTGCAAAAGACTGCAGAAGTAACAGCGTGCTAGATACGCAGACAAGAAAACTCCACCTCGAATGCTGCGTCCAGTTCTGGTGTCCCCACTGAGAGAGACATGGAGCTGTTGGAACGAGTCCAGAAGAGGCCACAAAGCTGACCCAGGGACTGGAGCAACTTTGCTGCAAGGACAGGCTGAGGGAGCTGAGAGTGTTCAGCTGGAGAAGAGAAGACTCCAGGGGACCTTATCCCTGCCTGCAGTGCCTGAAGGGACCTACAGGGAGGCTGGGGAGGGACTTTTTGACAAGAGTAAAAGGGGAAATGGATTTAAATTAAAGGAGAATAAGTTTAGATTGGATCTTAGGAAAAAAATTCTTCAGTACGAGGCTGGCAACAGATTGCCCAGAGAAGCTGTGGCTGCCCCCTCACTGGAGATGTTCAAGGCCAGGTTGGATGGAGCCTTGAGCAACCTGGGCTAGTTAAGGGTGTCCCTACCCATGGCAGGGGGTTGGATGAGATGATCTCTGAGGTCCCTTCCAACCTAGGCCATTCTAGCATTCTATGAAAATGCTATAACGAATTACAAAAGGTAGATACCCAATTATGTCTTTTTTTTTTTTTTCCCAGGTGGACGTAACTAGTCAACACCACCAACCATCTCCAACAGCCCTCGTCCCTCAGTGTCTGCGGTTTGCTGTCTGTACCTGCATGAGGCTGGGTGCAAGGTCAAGGTAAGAACTTCTGAGACCCTTCTCCAAAGAGTAGGATCCCTGCCCATGACAGGGAGGTTGGATTAAATGATCTCTAAGGTCCCTTCCAACCTAGGCCAGCCTATGATTCTATGGTAGTGACTTCCCATAAATAACCCATAAGAGAGAAAATACACTGCCTGGCTAAGGACACAGAACAGCAGTTATTGGGCAGAAAAGGGAACAATATTTTTGGTAAATGTGTGTCCTTTCAGGCTCCCTTTTTATCCTATGTCATATTTTCCACTGATAGAGTACATGGAAACAAACACACTCGCTCTGGAATGAACGCTCCACAGTCCCTGCACATGGTCAGATCTCCTCTGACCTCTATGTTACAGAACATTGCATGTCACCCACATACTTCTACACGGAGCCCAGAAAAGTCAGTTGAAACCATTTTTATTCTCCTGAGACTAAACAAGGGACACAGAGGTGTACCAGTACTGAAGGCTTTGGAGGAGACGTGATCAGTTAAGGCAGGAGGAGGTCTAGGACCTACACTTAGACAAAGGGAAAACCCAATATCAGCACAAGTGACACTGGCAAAATTCTTACTAGGAACATGACTTGGACCTTTTCTCTACGGCCAGCCACCTAAGAGCACTCCACATCTGCTGGTGGTGTGTCTGAAAAATGGAGGCCTTTAGAAGTGATCCCCAGCCAGTTCTTTTAAGATACACACATGCCATGAAAGTGTTTAATTTTTCCTTTGCTGACTCCTACCTTGTCAAGGCTAAAATGGAAATATCTGCTGAACAATTCTTCCTTTTCTACACCACCACTCAAAGAGTTACTGCCAGTGTGTAGCAATGTTCTCTATGCAAAATGTGGCCTGGGAGGTTTTTTCCCCCAATATTTCTGAGTACTCTTTATCTTTAATCCTGTTAGGGATTCCCAACTCATCGCCAGTTCAGCTTTCCCAGCCAGTTTCTTCTCTTTTCAAACCTCTAATTTATTTCCTTTGCCAGGAGACCACAGTCCTCTGTGCCTTTTTTTTTTTTTTTTTTTTTACCGAGGGTGGTTTTTCAGCCAATTTTGAAATAATGAATGGCTAACAGGATATTTTTAAAAACTGCTGCCTTTGTACTTTTTACTTTAAATATTCACCTCCAGGCTTTGCTGCCAGCAGCTCCATAATCTTTAGACCATTGGTTTTGGAAGGTGTGAGTCTGTGGTTTGAGCTTGAGTCAAATCTATTGAGATAATCACCAAGGTTCCATCTACCACTGTGCCCTGCTCCCTTGGAAATCTTGACTCAGAGTCATTATAAGAAGGTTGTTTCTAAAGACCAAAAAGGGTCTATTTTGTATTTTTGCTGTGGTATCGTGAGACATGTTGACTGTCTGTCTGATGCTGCCTCACATGACGTTTTCAGAAGCCAAAAAGTGGGGCTTTGTGTGAAACCACCATATGGTAAGCACAGTCAATGTTTTGTTGTTAAATCCAGAGAATGTTTCAAAAAAACTCCCGCAGGATTTAGCCTCGAGTTCAGTTCAGCTTGCTTGATGGAATGAAGAGCGCTCCCACACAATTTGTGGATGGCAGCTATGAAGGACTTAGGCGTTAGGATCAAAATTTTGAACTGGACAAATGGCACAAGAATTACAGTCAAGAACCCAACCGAGACAAGGGCTGTGGTGTGTTTTTAAGCAGGAAACATCAGAATGTCATGTAGAAAACTGGAATTTCATTCTGCAGAGCACTATGAGGTAAGGATGAAGACCGTGCTTAGCAAGAAAGGTGCTGCCCCAGAGCAATCCTATTCCCTCATTAGGTCCTTTGCAGTTGGGAAATGATCCCACACTATGGGAAAGATTGCTGTCCTTCCCCAGAACAGGGCAAACTGATCTGGAGATAGGAGACTGTTCGTTAACATGGGTTTTCACAGTCTCCTGGTGTCATTTATTCCTCTTTCTCTCCTCTCCCATGTAAAACTCTAAAGAAACCAGAAAATCATTAATATTTACCCGTTATGTTTTGAGACCTCTGAGATAACTTTAGGAAGTTCTTCTTCCATGTCTCTGATGCCAGCACATCACCCAGTTTGCAAACCTTGCTCCTCATGACCGTGTGTGCTGGGAGTTTTCTCACTGCAAGGGTCTACATCTCTGACCTCTATGCCTCCTTCCCCCTCCTCCCAAATCACAAGTTTTCCACTCTTCAGCACTTTTTTGATTGCTCAGACCACAGACTGCTAAGACATTCTAGCCAGAACGTGCTTATAAATCACCCTTTTTTGGAAGGGAAGCTGTACATGTATTTTTTAATAATTTTCCTGCCTCCCCTCCCTTTTTTTTTTTTACATCCACATCTCTTAATTAACTCATGCATTTACATAAAAAAAGTCTTACAGTCCAAGGCATAATCACCTCACTGTGCTGAACCAGTCGCAGCCTGCACTTAGATTATTACATAGCTATTTCATATTGAATTATATTCACAGCTATTAAAGGTGAAAGGGAAAAAAAGCAGTGCTGAGGAATGCGTGGCTACCGCAGAAGGGCAATAGCCTTACTGGAGGCATTACAAGATCCACAAGGTCATTTGCAATTCACCATGCCTAATTAAGTTGTTCTCAATGTTAACAGCTGAAAAGCCATTCAAAGCAGTTTATGCATCAGCTTTGTTAAGCGGAGTATTAGCTGTAAAGTGGTAAAAGTGAATAATGTTGCAAAGGAAAATTCCTCCTATCTTAAACAATCAGAACAGGATCTAAAGAAAAGCTGATTATAACAATGCCTTTTTGTGCTAGTTTACAGATTTCTTATGGGGAAAATACACTTCACCATGCCAGCCTGGGGGACCTGACAAAGCCAAAACAACTTTTTGCCCTGTTACACCCCTGAAGAAAAGAGCACCGAGAGATTTGTGCAGCTCTTGCTGTTCCTCATTACAGCCCAGGAGACTGCCTGGAACCCCAATCTAATATTGGGGTAAAACAACCAGACTCGAGCTTTTAATGTTGGTCATTTGAGCACCCAAAACACCATTTCCATCACTACATACTTTTTCCTTTGAATGCATACAAACACGTATAGGGAACTCCAAAACAATTGGGATACTGAAATTACGATGAACACCTGTCGTGGGTTAGGGCTGGGCCGGCCT
>NW_009735299.1:325-589 GCF_000703405.1 Apaloderma vittatum | reverse complement strand
CCCCGCGAGAGCGATTTGTCGAGGCGCTCGCTCCCCGCCAGGTCCACCAGGCTCAGCACGGCTGGAAAGGGGGGGTCCAAAAAAAAGGGCACCCCAAAAAACGGGGTGCGACAAAACCGGGGTTACACCAAAGGTCCGGCTCAGTGTCTTAAGGGGCTTCAGAAATGGGCAAAGTGGGTGAATAAAAAGCTCTTTTCCTCTCTAAACATCCCATTTCCCCCCGTAAAATTCCCATTCTCCCCTCCCAAAAAAAAATTACCACCC
>NW_009735299.1:0-205 GCF_000703405.1 Apaloderma vittatum | reverse complement strand
CCCCCAAAACCCCCATTTTCCCACACAAAGGTCCCATTTTCCCCCCAAAATCCCCATTTTCCCTCTCAAAGGTCCCATTTCTCCCCCCAAAACCCCCATTTTCCCCCACAAAACTCCTCATTTTCGCCCTTAAAGGTCCCATTTCCCCCAAAAAACCTCCATTTTCCCTCACAAAACTCATTTTCCCCCCAAAACCCCCATTTTC
>NW_009735298.1:0-9099 GCF_000703405.1 Apaloderma vittatum | reverse complement strand
TCACGGGCAGCGCGGGGTCCACGGACCCTCTTGGGAGCTGCCTCCCTCCGGGCATCGCCGCAGCGCGCACCCCCGCAGGGGTTATGTTCCTTCCTCGCCCAGATAACTGGTTTGAGGTAGCACGTCCTCCAGGCAACCTAAATTCGCCAGTCGGCTTCATGCATGGGTTAGGTTTGATGAAAGCAGTTCACTGTGAGCAGAGAACTGCGCAAACATCTCGGCTTTCCTTATGGAAAAGGCCAGGGCATGCTGTATCGTTCTAATGGTTTTGAAGGGTAGAGCTGTTTATTTTCACTTTTTTGTGGCATTATCTCCATCTCATACAATTAAAAGCAGACCTCCTCACCTGGACTAACCAAGCAAAATTTTGCTGTCGTGAGCGGGGCTGTGCCAGCTGAGACACGCAGCTACACACACGGGCTCGACTGACTTTATCGCCAAACACATCACCTTGCACAGCTCTTGCAGAAGAGACGAGCAACTCTGGTAAGCACAGCTGAAAAGGCTGATCTTTCCGCCACAGGCATTGGGAAATTCAGTGGGAATTGCTGTTCTCTTGAAGAGAGACAGAGTAGAGCCCTCCAACTTTAAGCTAAGTGCAAATGACTGATATAGCAGATGCACAAATACCATTTTAACCACTGAATTTACCCACTGAATTGAAATTAACCATTGGATTTAACTGCTCAAAATCTCAGCTTATGCCTGCTCGAGATTCATAGCAAGGTGCTGTTTTCCTTCTAGAGACAGGCATCTGAGATATAATCAAGAGCTATTTTCTGAATATTCTCACATGTGCTTCTTTGCCAGCCTGCTTTGCAATGCTTACTAACTGCACGCAGCATCCTTCCCACCCTTTCCAGTTAGCCACATTCACTGTTCATTTGCCACCTGAAACGCAGCCTGGAGAAAGAGAAGGGAGAAATGCAATAGTCCCCTGTGAAATATGAGGAACACAGCCATGTAACCATGTGTCAAAAGCTGCGATGTAAACAGAACAGTAAGAGGAGGCTGTAGACACCGTTATTTCTCATGCTGCTATTCACTTTATCTAGCCGTATAGACTGCAAGCTTCTTGGGGACTAAATTCTTCGAGTATCCTCCACCTTCCTCAGTCCTTGCCTCTGTGCAGGAGTTCAGCAACAAACAAAAAGGCAAAAAGCGACAAGCAATAAACAAAAGCAACCAGCAGTACACAGAAAGGTAAATAACGGCTTTATGCTGACTGTAAAACAATCAGTGGCTTTATCTCCATTTTGAAGACAACTAACGTATATTCCAGAGGCATTATGTGACTGGGAAACCTTGGTCCACCGAATTCTTGTGTAAACGGCACAGCACAGACAGTATTGGTAGCTGGCTTCAGCAGCCCAAGTTTCTTAGCTGAATTAAGAGTCCCACCATGTATCTCAGGAGAACAATGAGTGAAAGCATTCTTCCCCGCTGCTGAGTGCAATTTTATAGAAATATTTGCAAACAGAAAACGTATGTTTAGTCTGACTGAATCAACTGATGATTTTGAAAGGAACTTGCAAATGTGCTAAGGAGAAACAGGGAACTGGTTTAAATATTTATGTCAATGATTTTAAGGAAAATATTTTGTTTGCTTTCTTGCTTTTCTGTACAAAGTGATGCATTTTAATATTTACTGCAGTATACCCTTTATCCTTGTGGAAACAAAGCTGACTTGATTTATCTTTCTGTATCTACATGGATGTAGATGCAGCTGCGTGAGTGTCTGTATACATTCCGTCCTAATAATGTTTGAACTCATTGCCTGATTTCAACTGAATTTGACAGGGGTCTCAAAGATAACCAAATCACTATAATTATTTTGTGTGTGCATGCAAAACCAGGCAGCTGAGTAGAGAAAAGAAAAAAATTTTGAATTCTGGAAGTAAAGGAAAGGTTTCAACATGAACTCAGCCCTTATCAGATGCCAGCTGTAGATGAAGCTTTTAATGCAGCTTCAGTCACAGGATAAAAGTTCATAAAGAAACTGCTTATGGACCTATGTGTTTTAAGAACTCTCTAAAAATAGTTCAGTCCCATCTGATTTTAATACTATTATTCTTTTTTTTTTTTGAAAGAAACCCAGTTCCAACCAACTGCTTAACGACCATTTTTCAGTTCAGCTAGAGACTAGAAAGATCTTCTATTTGCAGAGCTGCAAACTCTGGCTCCTGGGTTTGCTGCTCATGTTGTACTGCTTAGCAGCAGTTTTCACAGTTCACAAGGTCTTTTGGATCAAGCATTTTTCCATCCCTTACAGAAAATACATTTTAGGCTTATCCTCTTGAAGGGAAGGAAATCTGTCACCGTATCAAGAAAGCCACTTTGCAGACACTTGCACAATGCCTTGCTGTCCTGGGCACTAACCGGGGCAGAGTGGTCGTGGCCCCAAGCTGCAAGGTGTACAAGAAAAACAATGCTAGACAGCTTATTTTGCAAAGTGTCTCCAAGGTCAAAATTCTCATCTCACCTTGGAAGTTAAAAGACACAGAAAATCTGTGTCATTTCTTCTGTAGGGAAGCTGTTTTGAATCCCTGATATAATGACAGGATCGCAAGCACAAGCTTGTTTTAAGCATTTGTATGGGTAACTCCACAGTGGTGCCTGCCTGGAAAAAAAACGCTTCCTTGTAAATGTTTTGCATAGATTTTTCAAAAGGTAATATTTCCCAAAAACCTATTGTCATTCATTATTATTTGTGGTAAAAAAAAAAAAATATGCAAAAGACATTAGCTAATTGGAGGTAGTAAGCTGTCTGGAAGAGAACAAATCTCACATATATCTGGTGTACAAGTGAAGAGTGTAATCTGATAAAAATGCAGGGTATTTCTAATTTCTCCCTGGATATCTGAATGTAGATTATCTCTCATAGTCTCCAAAAACGGACAGGTTTTCCAGTGAAACTCCAATGGAAATTAGTGGCAGCAAACAACAAAGCATTCTGTAACTTTTGTGTATATACACACCTGGAAGTACTGCCACACAGAAGTTCTCTCAACAGCCAGCAATTTAGATTGCCCCGATTCATTGTAGCTGCGTAGCACTGACAATTCTCATATTAAGGTTTTGCTGTCAAACGCAGACCCACAGGGTAAATACAGTTTTGTCCTTACCATTCAGCCAAGGACTGCTTCGTGGTCTTCAGCCCACCGTGCTTTATGGATGTGAAGTGGCACAACCAGTAACAATGGCTTTTTTGTCTCTAGTGCTGCAAAGCTACCAGTGTATTACAGCTTGGTGAATTTCTGCAGCTCTGAGAAAATGTCACAGGTCTAATTCAAAATTTATGCTCCAGGACGGATGGGAAAAAAACATGCGTTATCTTTCCGAGGACTGCTCCTGGCAGACTCCAAATGTGGCAGCGTTCTGCATGTAACTGATTTTTCTTCAGTTCACTTCAGACACTGGTGTATCTGAGCTGGCTGTATAAAACTGAGTAGGCCTAGGCATGCAGTCACCACATTTCCCAACTGTGGCGTGGACATACCCTAGGGTCACAACAGTCCTGAGATGACGCATTTGCTTGCCTTAGTGTTTTGCCCTTAAACTGAAACTTGTAAACAGATGAAATGTGTTTTCAAGCTGATGCGCATGCGAGTACACAGCCACACCATCCTTGCACGGGGAATGGAGAGATCCAAACCTCCTTGGAAGAAAAAAAAAAGATCAGAACAAAAGCAGAAGCATAAAATCCAGTGCAAACCTTTCATTCACTTTAAATTCTACAAGGCCATTTTCCCTAAGCAAGGAGAAAAAAATCCAACCTTTATTTACATCCCAGGCTTCTATGTAAACTATAAGATCATATCCGACTGTAAATATGGATTATCTACACACTCAAGTTTTCTCTCAGTTGTTTATATGCTGTTTAGGAAACAGGGATCAGAAACACTATAGGGAAAAAAAAGGGAAGGGTACAGCTACACAACCAGGAGACTAGAGGAAGTAGGAGAAAAGGTATAGAATAATCTCTCTCTGACTACTACTGCTCGGTCCTTGTGAAAGGACAGGCTGAGGAAGCGAGGAAGTATCAGGAGCTCCATCGCAGCCGGGTGTGGCCAGACCACCGGGGAGATGGAAACCGGGAGGTTGAGAGCTGCAGCTGCCTTCTCCGGGAGGAACATCTGCGAAATCCTGCGCGGCAGCAGCAGAGGAGGAGGAGCGGGCACAGGCAGCGAGCATTCCCAGGGATGCGCTTACACTGATAACTGTCCCACTGGACGGCTTCCCAGGCTGCTGCAGCGGCGCTGCCCTCCCCTGTCAGGGTTAAGGCAAAGACCATCACGTCTGACCAGCAGTCCAAGTGTCAGCACTGCCTCTTGCTTCGGCATCCTGTTTCTTGAGATGCTTTTTGATGACTAGAAAGGGAACAGTTCTTCCTCACCAATAACATGGTTGTTTTGTTCTTGCATAGAGGCTTTCATATCACTGGCGTCTAGGGGCCAGAGCAGACGTCAGTAACGTTGGTGCACTTGCCCTCACCTCATGACCAAACGTGTTTCTATAGGAGGTCACTGCTGTTAAACAGATGGAAAGAAGAAGAGGCGCAGAGTTGACAAGTGACTGGCTGAAGGTTCACACAGCTTGATGTAGGCTTAGGGCACCAGCTCTTCTGGTGCACAAACTTAGCTGTTCTCCTAGGCATAACGAAATCTCCAGGGATCTGCACTCTTTGAATTCAGTACAATGATAGGAATGAGAAGGATGTAGGGATAGTTGCTTTCTCTCAGGAAAAATATCTATAACTGCGGCGCTGTGGCCAGGAACACATCCACAGATACCTGCATTTTATTCCACTCTCACCAAAGGGTGAGAAAAGTCCCTGGCACATGCTATTTCCAAACAATGCTTGGACAATTGCTGGAAGAAAATTAGTCAGATAGGCCGAAGGCATGCCAAGGACTCCACCTGGAACGAAGCACTATGAAAAATAAGACGTGGGTCTGTTTTATTTATCAGTGTCTCTGCAGCCTTAGAAGCTAGAGCAATAAAGGTACTTGATGCCTTTGTCTCACCCCACTCACATTCTTCTCACTTGTGTTCTAAATCGACCTATCTTCTTCTATGGGCCAAAAATTCTTAGTGGGAACCCTTTTTGCTATTTGTATTGCATAATACATATTAAGACTAGAGGTTACTAGAAGCAAGAGGCCAAGTCCAAGAACAAACATAACATGAGATTTAAATAACATTAGGACTTAAATTACAGCATTGAAAACGCTTGTTCATTTGTTGCCCAACTCCACTAAACTCTGCGGTTGCCTTTCTACCTGAATGACAAGTTCTCTGGTGCCAAAACTTGATATATGCACTCAGAGTATCTCTTTTTTTGTTGTTGCCAAGCAGCATTGTGTTGCAGAGGCTGAAACTACAGATATGTATTAAATTATTGTAAAGTGTACTAAAGAAAAACCTCGTCTGATAATTTGACTTCTATTTTGGGGTACTTCACTGTCATTTTCTTCTTATGCTTACATTATATTAAATAGTACATCTAGCTATATATATTACACAATATATATATACACATGCTATGTATATATACACGCTACATAAAATATAGCATAAATATTTACATACTATAGTCTCTATATTTCCCTTTTTATATAAATAAGAATATATATAAAATACATAAAATTAAACAGAATGTTTGAATATCATGGGGTTGGTACCATTTACGGCAGGGAGGTAGCAGTCTAATAGTGTTGGCATAAGTCACCGTACTGTACAGCAACAGAGAAGTGTGAGAAGGCACATCTGAGTTTACAATTTCACCTGATAAACTAAGCCCTGGAGGAAAGGATTCCCTCCCTGACTGATCTCCTGCCCCAAGTTTAAGCTTGTTCACTGCTGGCTGCCAGCTTGGGAGAGATCTCAAATTAACCTGCAGTATCACACACACGTAGCTGATGACCAATCCACAAAATGTCATTTCTATAGAATATGTGAGATACAGGTTGCTCCAAGGTACCTCCTCTTCAATACACAAATACTTCAACGCAATCTTCTGTACAGAGCCCACAGTACTTAAGATGCAGCTGTATAAAACCCTTCATCTAGCCTTCACTGTGAGCTGTCTCAAGAGGACATCCAGACTTCTTCTCTCCCCTCTACAATTGCCCCCAGTCTACCTTGCACTAGATCTTATCCGACGGAAAATGCATTCTGTAAAAATCAAAAAATCCAGATAACCAAGCATTTGCTTCAGTTTGATGACTGATTTTTTGACAGAAATCTGCAGTTAGGAGCTGCATAACATCATGAAATTACATGTTTGCTCACTCTCACTGCTGTTAACTACAGAACAAAAACATCTGCAGTGTCCTAAAGTTCGGGGAGCCTTATTTTTACTGTGCTAGTATCGATGGTCCCAACGAGCCCACAATTCCACTCTGCAGAATGTCCAAGCACAGGAAACAGCCTCCCCATATCTCCATCTCTCTATTAATTCCAAGACAATGGATTGAGGAACACAGGCATGGGAAAATGAAATCACCTTGTAAGGAAGCAGCAGTATCAGAAATGCCCTCTGTGCCTTCCCTGCGGTGTCAGCCCAGCATCTGGTAAGGTACAACAAGCGAGAGCAAGAGGCAATGAGGACAAAGTTCTTGCAGGTGGAAAATCCTTCAAGTCTCAGTTACACTTAAGCCACAAAGCCAAATTAGAGTTGCATGGAGAGATGGAGATGAAGAGAAGGAGAATATAGAGACAGGATAACCAGTTTTGTGAATATATAGATACAGAATAGAATTGCAGGCACAATTGGTAAACTTACATGTCACATTAGGTAGGGGCCCAATCACCTTATTTGGATTCCATGTTATTGTGATCACAACTACTTACATACACTTGCAATATTCAGAACATGTCCTAGTCTAAACAGGAAAAGCTCAGGCTGACAAAGAAGCCAAAACTTTGAAACGGTAAGGGTTCATCTCTTCATCTGAGAAAACTTTTTCTTAATGTCCAGTGACAACTGCACACTTCTGTGGAACACGTTGTTCTAGAAAACATTATATCCTGAAAAGAGATATAAGCATGTGGAGATAGACGATAGATGTGTATTTCCTAGAAGACATTTTGTGTTGAATTTATGTAGACCTTTAATATGCTAAAAAAAAAAAAGTCAGAATTCGAGCAAAATCAAGGTTTATAAAGCTCTTCTTCGTAACTTGCATATGCAATCAGCTATTCTGGAATTAAAAATAAGCATCTGTTGTGACACAGCTATGTAGAACTTCCAAAGAACTGTCAGGGAGGAAACATCGCAACAATCTACCCCACATTAGCCGTGTTAATCGTAATGTCTCAGAGCCTGAAGCTTTCGTCTGAAGCCTACAGAGAATTAAAACAGTCTTTAGGTACTCCATAAAAATGCTGGAGGACCCATGCAGTTACTGAACTGTGGTAACAGTTTCTTTCAATTCAGAGTCCCCTTTTCGAAAATCTCCACTCTTCGCCATCTTCACCTCGATGCCGTGGATCCGTTCCTGTAAGGAGCCGCAGGGTGGCAGCGCTGCTGCGCACTGCTGGGAAGCCAGCCTGCAAGCAACGAGGCAAACGCGGCATTTGTCAGCAGTACTGTCACTAGTGTACTCGCAGCTGATTTGAAGTAAGAATCTGAGATAATTATTCCTGACAAGTGAACCTAGTAATGCATTTCAAGTGTTAAGTTGAACCTAGCAGGGGAAAACATCTCAACTTTGAAGACTTCAAAATTTAAATTCCATACTGTTTCCTGTATCTTAAGCTATTCTGCCATCAATGCACACACAGAAAATACGTAATTACAGAACTTTGGTTTCAGAATGCTGTCAATACAGTGAATACTCTGCATTACACACATATAGACATATATACCTCTTGTATTGAAGACTGATGTATCTTTACAAACCTAAGGTTGACCCGACAATTTCATTTCATTCTTCAGAGTGGTGGGTCCTTAACTGATCACACTGAAGCTACACTTATTTGTTCCTGAGTTCCCAAGCGAAGCACAACAAACCACTCTTCCAAGACAAAATGTAACTGTAGCTGAAAGGCAACTCATCACACGTTCTACTTCCTACAGACAGCATAGGCAGGGCAGTGCCAAATTTGGAGGACTGTTCTGGGCAGAGACAACTAGTGTCATCCCAGCCATGCCCACTGATGTCCCACTTTTGGAGGACTCGGGTACAAGGGTAGCCAGTGCCCCTTGTTGAAGCCATCCCCTTCCATATCTCCTCAAAGTGCGCACCACGTGCCCACTTTGCAAAGATTAAACAAGCTGCATATTGGAAGAATGCAAAGTACCAGTGTGCAGGCATTTTAACTTTCAGACAAACAAACAAAAAGTGCTGACAGCTACACAGTCCTCAGATGAACTGGCAACATCTGAGGCTTCTCAGTTATCTGCTCATCTTTGTTCCACTTGGTGTCAGCAGTCTGCTCACACCAAAGTATCACAGTTTGCTGCCATGGACTATCCCTTCAGTACCAAACAACATTGCTTTAAATTTAAACTTTTAAAGCATTTATAAGACAAGAAACAGGGACCAGAATCGTTGCTGTTGCTATGACTCCTGAAGATGCTGGATTGTGTCAAGATGAGCCACTTAGCACTCAGCTCGGTCAGAGCGCACATCATGGAGCAGCCACACCAGCCATCAAGGTGTAGCAACCTGAAGAAGCCTGGGGGCGAGCAGCCTCACAGAAATGCTAGGTACACCTTGAGTGTTCACATCATCTCATCTGCAAACTGGATCACATCTCCTGCCAGCCCGCTGGCAAAGGTCCAACCTCAGATGACGTGGTTGGGCTCAAGTCCCTACCCGTTGCCCAAATGCCACGCACCGGGGGCCCACCAGCTGCAGGTGCGAAGGCAGAGGGCTTCCAGGGTGGTCCCCAGCCAGCTCTCCTGCTTGCACAGCCGGGAACACACCTCCTCAGAAAAATTCTGGGCAGCCTCAGCAGCTCCCCGGGCAGCTCCGGAGCAACGCGGGCTGCTGGAGGTAGAAGCCCCGGGCCTAGCGCACTGAACCAGCGCCAACACTGCAACCAGCACGGAGAACTAGCGGGCCCGAGTCTCAGAAGCGAGGCCCGGCG
>NW_009735297.1:23882-24142 GCF_000703405.1 Apaloderma vittatum | reverse complement strand
AGCAAGCGGGACGGCAGAGGTGGAGACTTGGCTCTGTCCATGGGCTTGCTGGCCAAAAGAGCTGCGCTGGCAACAACCGAGGGAGTGTGCTGGAAGGCGACTGCGGCCAATTACTCGCAGCCCAGGAGGGATGCGGGAGAGGAGATTTGTTCCTTTCCAGGGCTCTGTCTGCATCCTGGAGTGATGCTTGTGCCCGCCAGCCTCAGTGCAAGCCATGCTTAGCGGCTTTATCCGCCCGTGGGGAGTTTAAGGCCCACGGA
>NW_009735297.1:0-23790 GCF_000703405.1 Apaloderma vittatum | reverse complement strand
GAGCTATTTTTCTTTGACAGTGTTAGTCTGGATTCTTTATGATTTCTGATCTGTATTTGCCATCTGTTTTCCCCAATGGTGTTATGCATTTTTTCAGATCAAAAAAGTGAAATTGTTTACCCGTTTCCCAAACTTAATCTCATATATAAAGTGAAAAAAATTAATATATAAAATAAACTATGGTGTGTACTGAATGTAAATGAGGGACACGTTTGCTCGTTCTTTCTCCTGTGGAGAAACACATTACTCTTCAGACTAATCCTATTGATTTAGTTGGGGAGCTACTGCCTACTGCTGATGCTGAGTCCAAGTGGCAGGGAATGGCCCCACAGAGTCTGGTCTCCATCACCATGGGCACAAATCCTTTATTCCCCAGCCAGCCCCACTGAAATTGCCTGAGGTTACCTCTGAGCGAGCTGTTTGAGAGGAGCTGGGTTTTCAAAACATGACCCCAACTTAGGAGTACATTTTTAAAATTTCTGTTTGCAGTGTCCCGTGGCGGAGGTTTACTTTAGACTTGGTGGGGCTGGCGGCAGAGAACGTCGAATGAGTTTCCTAATCTGGTATGTTCTAAATCTGGTTTGTCTCAAATACGGCCTGAGAGATATGCAGCGCAAGTGGAAAAATAACTGCCAGCACACAGATGCATGTCCTCTCGGAGCAAATAAAGCTGACTTTTAAAATAAATGTTAAATCTCATCCTTGGTATGAAGGGAAACAGGCCTGTAGCTCAGGTATAGGGAGAGATATTTTAAGGTAGGCTGTGGACGCAAACTCACCACCGAGCTTCTGACCCGGTGTACGTGTCCCTTTTTATCAGGGAAGTCCAATAATAAGCTTGTTATTAGAGGACATCTGTTACTGCCTGATAACACATACAGCAAGCAGGAGCGTGGCGTCGGTGGGCAGAAGGGGATTTTGGCAGCTGTGGAGAGTGGCAGGTTCGTGAGCTGTTCCACACTCCGTCCAGAGCCGGCGTGTCCCTCCTATGGGCCCATGGCTGGGTGGGAGGATGCCAGCTGCCGTGCCTGTGTGCCGAGACCAAAATGTGTGCAGGATCAGTGCCTCATCCCCCTACCCCCCGCAGCCGGCCCCTCGGTGGTTATGGGGTGGGACTCTCAGCGTGTCTCCGGGGCAGGGAGTGGGATGATCATGCACTGGGCTCCACCTTTTCCTTCCTCCCTCACTTCCAGGAGATGCAGTTCATGCACAGGTTTCTTGCCCCCGAGCTTCCTCACCTGAAGAAAAACATTCAAGGAGGCTCTGTGTGAGCTGAATCTGAGCATCAGGAGCTTTTCCCCAAAGTCATTGCTGTAGGTAGTGTATATTTACGAGTGGAACAAAGTAGGCCATAGATACTTGGAAAGGCTGCTTTCCTCTCAGGGTGGCTCAATATTTAGACAGGTAAGGAGGGGAGATGCTCTCCATACTGGTGTCTGTTCATGGGTGCCATGCGTGCCTTGCAGCCTAGAGCTTGACTGGGAAAGGGTCTTTCCGGGTGTGGGAAATTGGGGCTGGAAAGTGGGTTTTGGAGCATGTGGGTTTGCACCAAACTCTGTACTATTCATGTACGAGCAACGCTGTGTCTATGTTTGACGTCATTTCCAGCATGATCAAGCTGACACCTAAATTAACTTGTGGCACTGAAAATACGAGGCGTGACTTGGAGAAAAGGCCAGTTTGCCTTTTCATTGGGATTTACCTCACTGTTCTAATGCTCTGTGTTTCTCAGGCAGTTCTGTGAGTTTTGTGGGACTGGTTAGGTCTCCAGCCCCCATTCACACAGGTGTAAGAAAAGCATACAGTTGTTGCCTTGTGGCTGGTGTTTGCTGAGATGGGCTGCTGACTGATTCAAATTACTTTTTACGCAGGGGCCGCGACTTTCCAGATGAGCTTTTTGGCCACCGTGGAGCACCGGATTTTTCTGTCTCTGATCATATATCTGTATGTTTACATATATGTGTATATTGAGATGTACATACACATGTATGTATGTATATAACATAGCAGGCCAAGTTTTGTGCTATACATCCTCTGGCCTAAGTGCCAAACTGCTCCTCTTGTGGAAGACATTTCAGGAAGGGATTGTCCTCCTGGGTGAGAAGCTCATGTGGGGTTCTGTGCAGACCTTGGTAAGGTTGTTTTTCCCTATAGAGCCAGCACCAGACCTGTGACTTTGGGAAACATACCAGGTTCATTTGTCTTGGTGTGTCAATTTGAGATTCATTAAAGACAAAATTGCTTCACTGCTATCTTATTTGTGTGGTTGTGTAGGTCTCTGTAAAGACTGTCAGGTAGCCCAGATCTAGTTGAAGTTACCTCAGCTGCAATAGACTTCCCCAAGGGCCTCTGTTGAGCTGGATTGTTTCAGCCAGGACTCCTCAAGAGGAATGAGGAGTGCCACATCAGGCCAATAGTTTGCTCTAGCCAACGTGTGAGTTTGCTTCAATGAGAGCAGGATTCTTGCTCGTGGATCAAACATCAAAGGATTCTCACATAATGCAACATCTTTTAACATTGGTAAAGTATTAGGTCATAATCATGTAGCACTCTGACATGTTTTATTATTCTTTTTTATTTCCAAATGTGGTTCACCTCAGCCTAAGTGATTCCCTAGACTTGCAGAAAAGAGTAACGGGTGACTTCCAGGGAGTCTTGGTTATGCGGCTGTGAATTTGGGATGCACTGCAAGCAACAGCATCCTGAGCAGAAGCAAACAGCTTTCCTCATTCCTGATCCCTGTACCAAATTTTTCGAGCAGCTGTGAGACTCAGAGAGCCAAGGAGAGAGGCATCTCTGGCAGGTTTCATAGGCGTGAGCTCACCAAGGGATGGGGCTGGGCTAGGCGAGCAGGCAAGCCTTGGGCAAGCAGAGCCTGATGTCTGGCACCCCGTGCCTTGCTCCATCCATCGGTCGGTCACCCCGGGAGACTGTGGCAGGCGTTATCCTTTAATGAATGCTTTTGCTGTGAAAATGCAGAGCTCAGTTGTCAAAACGGAGTCTCTGCTGAGCAATGTATAGCACCTGCCAGCGAGCTGTATTTGTGCATTGGCAGCACGTGCACACGCATGTAGCGAGGGTCTGCTTTTACATTTCTGTGTGGGACAACCAGGACAGATTCGTAGGTTTGTTTCTGTTGGTGCTTAATTGAAGGGATGTCAGTCTGCTGTTAGTTTGGGTTGCCTTTTTTTACCCCCTCCTCCAAAGATGTAGCGCACTTGGTTCCCTACATGAGGCTGACTTTTCAAGGCAACAATTCAAATTTCAAATGTCTGAGCTACTTCTTTTGCAGTGAACACTGGCAAGAAAGGAATGGAGTGGAGAGTTTGAAAATGTGAAGGCCATTTCATCTCGGGTTTGTGCAGGGATGAATTCTCTAGAGCACCATGCTCTATGGCATTACCCGCTCGGAGAAGCTGGGGCTGCGGGTTTCGGAGCATCCTCCTGGGAGAGAGCCTGCCGTTTGTCAGCATTTGCACTGGCACGAGAAGTGAAGGCTTTTACAGCAAAACTATGCTGATCAGCTCTGGTTCTGCTCCTCGCCACCCCTCCCCAGGCTTCCAGGGGGATCTGTCTTTCCTGTCACTCAGGATAACGATTCCCCGCCGGCAGCACAGAGATCCAGAAACGTGCTGTAGCCTTGCCGAGAGTTTGATTCCCCAGCTGGGACTCCCAGATTTATACAGCCAGGCAGTAGATGGTCATTGCACTTAAGCTTATACGTTGGTGTGCTGAACCACGAAAGGGTCTCTTATTTTAATGGAAATAACCTTGAATCTTGGAGTGGTAAAATCCATGGTTTTCATCATATAAATTGGTTTAGATTTAACTCCGTCCACCTATTCAGTTTTAAAAGCTTTCTTTGTTGTTTAAGCATGGATTAATGATTCATTCCCAAATCAGGGGTTAGTGCAATGGATATTTAGTTGTAAATATGCATCTTTAATTAGAACTCAGTACACAGATGCAAAATTCTTTATCTTGTCGTTTTTCAGAGCACACATATTAAACCACAGCTTTGCCCTTCAGAAATATTATATGTATTTAAAGGTCTGAATGACCTTTTAATCAGACATAGCACCTTTACTTCCAGCTGATATGACAACGTCTGACAATAACTCAACCTGATGCTGAAAGAAAATAAATAAAGGCCATCTCAGTCACTATGTCTTTAAATCTGTCTAGCTGTGGTTTTGTGTTTAGGCAGATGGAACCACAGCAGAGTATTACCTTTAGTTTTCAGTTGAAGGCAAATCTATTGAGTTCAACACATTTGCATGTTTGGCTGTTCTTTTGAGGTCGATTTAGTCGTATGATTGTTTCCTGTCATTCCGAACTCCAGCCTCTTCTGCAGTCAACCTCTTTATAAATTATAAATCCATATACCTCGCTCTCAGCAGCCATCTTACAGCCCACACAGACCAGCACGGATGGTCTAGCAATTGCATTAACTCTCCTCGGTGTACCTGGCGAGGAGGGCTGCTGTGCTCTGTCACTACTTGTGCTCTCACTAAACCCATATAATGGGGCAGAACAGGGACCAGTAAAGATGGATATGAGCAATTCCTCCTTTTGGACTACCAACATAAACAGAACTCATACTGGTCAGGGTGATTGTATTCAACAAACCAGCTCATTGTCTTTGGAAGTTAATTTTTGGATGATTTATTGAAGCCTAACATTTGCGGAGGGGGAGTGGGTTTTGAATTGACTACAGGTCAGAATTCTGGCGACACAGCAGAAGTATTTTCCTCTCTGGTAATTCCATGGGCATGAGTGATAAACATAACAATAACAGCTCCCTTTCGTATGGCTTTTAGAAAAAGAGGACCCGTGTACTGCTTGAGCCTGACCAATCCAAAGTGGGCTAATTATTCAACAGAAGATACTTGTCATACTAATAAGCGTTTCCCTGGAACTCGGAAAGACATATTCTGACATCAAGTACAACGTTCAGTGTATGCTGTAGGGTTCGTGGTTTACTGGATTCTTATGGAAGAAATAGGAAAACATTTAAAAGGTTCTTCCTGAAATAAGAAGGAAAGAATTCCTTCAAAAAGAGACATCGTGTTTATGTATGACAGTGAGAACTCTTTCATTGTAAGTATTTATTTGCAAATTTCCTGAGTTTTGCTTTTAGGGGAATTTCACCAGATGTCATGCTACTAATTTAGGGAAGTTCTTAATGAAAAAAAGTACTTGTGCTTTTTTTTTTTTTTCCTAATGTGATACAAAGTCATCTCAAGACTTGCTCTCACTGCCCTGATCAGTGCATAGTCGTTAGTTCTGGAGGAGAGACATGTGGGTCTAGATGCACGGGTTCAAGTACATTTTTGTTGTCTTTTGACTTTGAAAGAAATTGAGGGCAAGAAGTACCTTGCAGAAAGGACATAGCCCTTGCAGGCTCAGCGCCTCAGTGTCTCATGTATGTTGTACTTTAAAGGTGCGACTGTACTCAAATGTGCGTAGAGGCAACTGAATCCAAGTGGGTGGAATTTTCAGAGGGAAAATAGGCAAGGGAAGGAGAGAGGGTAGCATCTCTGCAAGTTGGCTCTCTCCATGTAAGCCAAGGTCCAGCACGTCTGCAAAAGCAAGTACATGGGCAGTTTGGGCAGCCCCTCCCCAAGTCAGTAGGATGTGCTTTCTACGCTGCAACCTAAACGTGGAATGAGGTGACTGGCCTGAGGGTTGAAAATGCCAACCTCTGCTCCCAAGGTGTCAGTAGACACAGCCCACTTTCTGAATGAGAGGTTAATGCCTTCTTTATTCCCCTATCAAAAGAAGCGTTCTTGCCAAAGCATGTGTCTAACCTGCAAACCCACCAAGCCATAACTGTGCATCCAGTATGCCAAGGCACCGGCAGAAACCATTGTACAACTCTGTGGTTATTCTAAAAGCACTGTCTATTTTCCAGGAGATTTTTTTTTTCCTTTCAGCAATATTTACATTTTCATTACTACCTTGTTTAGCTAACTTAGGAGAAGACAGCATGTTAGGTGTGCTATATATTATGATGCGTGTGATCCTAATATGGTGTGTGTTTGGAGAAAGGATGTTTCTGTTAATTGTCAAGTAACATGTGGCATCGTGTTGTTCCTAGATAACTGAAAGTATGCCTAAAATGTAAAGGAAAAGAACAACTAGAAGAACTCAAGTATGCCAATGCCGCGAAAGAAAGCTTAACTTGTTTTCTTGCTTTTTTTTTAGAGAACACCTGTTCCCAGCGCTGAAGCATTCCGATGGTTCTTTTAAGCAGTAGTGTATCTTATTTTCAAGGCAGTCCGAAGTGAATGGCAAGCTAAAGTCTTGTTTTAAGAAACTGCTTAGTCCACCATTGAAGAATATACTCAGATACTATTTTCATTTATGTATAGGGGTTTCCTCAAAAGCAAAAGACAAAAAATCTGGGAGCCTGGGGAATTGGCCAGCTTCTTCACATTCCGTACACTGATTCTTTCTTTGATGTAACTTAGCTATACTAGTGAAGTTGTTGTCTATTTTTAAAGTGGCTGTAAAAAAAAAAAAAATTTGGGTAAACCCCTGCTATAAATCCATGTATCTTTGAAAAGTAACATATCTATACTTCATTTTCAAATATATGTGTTTCAGTACTGTAAACTGTACAGATAGCCGCTTGTATTTTGTGTGTTTAGACACAAGGAGACAATCATGTCTGAGCATCTATGGAGATTAACAGTTTGTACACAACGGTGTGGTTCTGCAAGTTAAATCCGGAGCAATAAATTCTAGCTTTAACTATTATTTTGCTGGTTGTTTAGCAGCAGCAGCAACAGCAGCACTGTTTTACCATGCATCCTTCCATAGAGACTTGATGCCAGGTTTTCCAAGATAAAAAGATTGTGATGCATCTAGCAATTATCTTCTGTTGTGGTGGTGTAAGAGGAGAAGACATTAACAGTTAAAATTAATCTTTCAAGCACTAAATTAGAGTAGTGGTTTGTGCACTTGCATTGCTTCGAGAGGAGCTTTACAAAGGGGTATCTCTCCAAAAATGCTGTCTGGTGTCTGACTCACTGTGCTCTGAGATGGAATGCGCAGCATAGGCAGATGTGCAAAACCAGTCGCCTGTATTAAAGTTGTTTTAAGACACAAAATGAAGTGAGTGTGAGACCCTAGAAAAAAATTACGTCTCAGCCTAATTACCCTTCACCTCTGAATTCTTATGTAATGTTTTCAATCAATGGAGTAAATATTTTATGAAGTGGAATGTCATATTTTTAGTCCAAGTGGATCTCTTCACAGTTAAGTGAGTTTTGACGGTTGGACTGGTTTGGGTCTCACTTGCAGTCATGTTCATTTCAGAGCCTGCATATTTTTGCCATATAAAAATGGACTTTTAAAAAAAAAAGTTTCAGAAAAAGACCACTTCTCCCCACGTTTCTTGATCCACTGATCTCAGCTTTGCTGAACAGCTGGTCCCGTAGGCCCCCAGAAGAATGCTCTGCCGTTCTTCTTCCTGCTCTAGCTGCATGGAGGAAATGTCTGCTCCTTGAAAAGGCAGCACACGGAGGGATGTAACTCACAAGTCATAAAAAATATGGAGGATACTGACCTTAGGGATACTTATTATCAGTTAGTCATCACTTTTTATTGCTTGGCTTCGTCATACCACTCATGAGTGAAAAGGCCATCCCACCAAAGTAAGTGAATGCTGTTGTGCCATGTATTTGATAGATTTGTCATTTTATACAGGATAGGACTACCAGTAGTTTCACAGACAAGGTGCTGGGTATGGAAACAACTTGTTAATGATGCACAGCATGTTGAGCTCTCCTATTGTTTCAGCACTTTCTCTGTTTTTTGCTAAACCCTTCAGCCTTTGGCCCCTGGTCGCACTCGCTTGGTGAAACACATGGGATGGTTGGGAGCGCCGTGGTGTGGGACCCGTGCAGGGGCGCGATGCCGGCTGTGGCAGGGAAGGGATCTCACAGGACTGGCGGGTGTTGGGAATGGCCCAGAAAGTGAAGACCGAGGGATGGTGGAGCAGAAAACTCCTGAGGTCACATGTATGTATCAACCGGGTCGGGCAGAGTGCGGATGACCCAAGGTAACTGGAGGAGCATGGGTGGGCTGGGCTTACACCTGCATCCTCGACTTAAAGAGTCGATGCACCTATCTACGTCTTTGTGTCACATGACGTTACGTACATGGCTTCAGAGATGGAATATCACACTTGAAATGCTTCTATCGTGGTGCCACTCTTACACTGTGTAAGAGATCCTCAGCTGAATACTCACCCAATATCCATTCAAAGAGCTTTACGTCTGTTTGTATGGCAGCCATATACGGATTTTTTTTGTGTTGGAGACTTTTGGGTTAGGGCCTCTGTTACTGACCATTAGACCAATACGAGCTCTGTAAGGTCTTCTGTACCAAAACGCTGATTGATTTACAAACTGAAGCCTTATTTGCACATCTGGCTGGTAAGCTTGCCTTGCTTTTTGGAAAACTGTGATTGCTTTTACAGAAGCAGAGGCAAAATTAAGTTCAGGCTACATTAGGTGTACAAAGATATTCATAGCAATGTACTTACTGTCTAATACCCTAATGTTGCATGTCTTGATGTGGTTTCATTTTTTGTTCTGTCGTTTTGTTTTAAAGAACTGATGGATCTGTATATTGTAATTGTGATGTTTTACATGTCAATTCAAAATTGTTAAAACAAACAAACAAGCAAACCTGTTAATTACTGAAAATGAACAAGAGTTGATTTTTCTTTGATTTACCCGTATGGTTTTCATTTCGGATGTTGTTCCTTTGCGCCATCAGATTTTTAGATTTTGCTGAAACGGTATTTATATGATGTAGTGCGCATAGAGCATTTTAATTAGTGATGTTTGAAGAAGGAAATCCCTTTTCTGGCCTGTCTCTTTCCACTGCAGCTCTACCCCCCTGTTTATACACATATTTGTCAATCAGATTATTGTCAGGGTCTAATTACCAAATTTGTGCTTTTCACAAGGTCCAATACCATTTTGCAGTGTGAAAATCTGTATTCCCCTCTGTCTTTCATTCTCATAATGCAAAAAATTAAGGGGGGGGGGGGGGACGCAAAAAAAAGCAGAGCATACTTTTGACATCTCCTAGGTGTGAGTGCTAAGCCTAATGGAAGCATTTTTGGCATACCCCAGGTAAACTTACAAAAAATGTTGAGGCTGAAATTGAGGCACACGTACCCATTCTGTCAATTAATAACAGACCCTCCCTACAAGGGAAAATACTCCCTTTTATACAGAACCCCTGGTACGTAAGTCCTACTATTAATGTTAAAGAATATAAAGTCTTTAAATGGGCTATATCTGTAATCAAATAACGAATAAAGAAAGTAGTTAAATGAACATACCATTCAGGGTCGAATGCATTCAGCAAAAAGCAGTAGTGGGTCTTTGATCATGGTTAGATGCATAGTGATATCAAACAGTGGGTTCTCATGTAACAGCTAAATGTTTCAGATTTTGTTTTTATTAAATTTGGCAGTTTCACGCTGAGCTCTACTGTATTCTTAGTGAATAAAAGACAGCTCCTATGTTAGAAACTACTCCATTTTCACAATTGCAGGGAACTAGGAGGGTTTTTTTCAGAAACACGGGCCACAGAAATGTACTCCTTTCACAGTGTTCTCCTATTTCTGAACTGTGCAGTTATCTATTAAATTTTCTAATAGATATTTGTGTAAGGTGTATGTATGCTTGTGCAATTATGGAAAAAAAACAGTTTTGGAAAACAGTGTATTTATGAAAAAAATAATCACTTATGGGGCATGTACAAAACTGTATAAAAACATTCAATTTGCCCAGTAAAGTTGTTTTTGTGATATTTCTGTGTTGTTGAATAAAGGACTTTAGTATTCAAAATATCTCTCTTTTTCCATAAACAGGTTTTGTTTGTGGCATCTTAAACAAAGAAAACCTCTTTTTAAAATGAACCCTCAAAATGAGCAAGAAGGTCCAAATGCTGACCTCAGCCTTACGTATGGGAATGAATGCTTATGAACCAACAGTACAATAGCTACAAAACTAATTCCTTCTGCATTGGCAGTTGATGGAAACCCCATAAGTTGTATTCGTGAAGGTAACAATTGTACTCTGGATTTTTTTAAAATAGCAGGAAAAAATACCTCCTTTTTAAGACTGGGAATGTTATGTTGAGATTTTGAGGCTATGAAAAGGTTAGTGAAGTAGGAGCAAGACAGACTGCAGAAAAGCCTTCGACCCTTTAATGCAGACCTCCTTTGTATAAAAAGAGTGGGCTAGTGAGGGCGATGTGATAAATTATCAATTAGCTTCATAGGGAAAAGCATACAAATGTGAAATCTCATCGGTAACTCTTGCAACAATCAATAGTCCTGAGATTAGATCATCCTGTTGCTATTGGAATATTTGGGATTGCGAATGAGGTTTGTGAGAGAATGACGATAATAGCTTCCTTTTTGTTTCACTGCTTCTCAGTTCCAAGTTCTGCTCTTTACCTGCCTCAGAAACTATACATAGCAAAACGATTTCTTATTGCCATTGTATTTCCCCATTCTGCTTGCTGACATTAAAGCGCCTTCAGATGGGTGCGAAAGTTCATGACTATGTCGGCAGCATGTCACCCGATTCTGGTGAAATTTGGAATGTCGCTTTTCTGTGAATATCCCTTTAATAAACAGAATGTCTGCTCTTAGGTGCCAAAATAGGATTTTGAAAGGGTTTGAAACACGAGGTAGGTCCTTTGGTCTGTGAGATTTCTTCAATGCCAGCTGATTTTCCAGGGGGAGCTCAGCGTATCCTTTTGTTTTTTAAAGAAAGCAACAAAAGTGAAAGGAAAGGAAGCGGATTTTCCACTGATCCTGTCTGCTCTCATCAAAATCTGTAAGGATATATGTTCTTGGGAGACGTAGACTGCTCATTAGACAATGCCAAGAGTGAATCTTGAGGTCTGTTTGAAGAGGAGGAAAAGGGCTGCCAGGCTGCTCAGGCATAGTCAGTGATCTCTCTGGATTAAATATAGAATTCACAGGGAGGAAATACACTCATTTCATGAGATGGTCGATTTGGAAGCGGGAAGAGGTCTCTGAGTTCCTATTCCTTTAATGCTTTCTCTTTCAACTTTTTTCCCCCTTGAGTATTGTTTTATACTAGTCTGAATGAAAAACATCCCTCGGCTCCAGAGAAATACTCGCCCCAGATATGAACCTTGCAGTTTAAAATTACCTCTAGCTTTTTATAGCTTTTATTTTTTAATTAAAACAAAAATCTAAAAAAAACCCCAAGACAACAAGCAGGTAATTCTTCAAAGCCGAAGCTGACAAACTCATTACTGAGCCTATTAAAAGGAAGGAAAATACCCTTTCGTGTGGAAGCTCAATTCTTCTAGGCTGCATTGGACTCGGTTTGGTTTTGCCACTAGCCATTTCAGCGCTGTCTTACATTTTTCCCAGAAACAAGTCTGAAATTATGAACGGTCTAGTGGTACAGGGTAGTGTGCTTTCTGGTCTTCTGGGAGGCGCTAGTCCTCCCCAGATTCCCTTGGGCTTTACTAGATAGCTCATGAAATTGGAGGATATTATACAGGTGACTTAGTTATAAGTTCTACCTTGCTTCGCTGTAAGGATCTACTTAGTTACCAGTGTGCAGCAAGCACGGATAGATGGTCCCAAAATCTATAAAGGTAAGAAAGACATCTCAGTAGTAGCCACAGAACATACAATAAAGTTTGAGACCACTGGAAGTACCTGAGGAAAGAAAGGTGAAGTTCAGCATCAGCAAAGATGTCGGAATTGGCTCCTACCATAGCTTCGTCTTTGCTTGCCGTTTGTTTTTTAGGATGGACGCGCTTGGCTGGGTGCCTGGGTCCTTCAGCAAGGCAGTTTTGCCTAAGATAGACAGAATGAAGGAAAAGCAGGTAGAAAATTGTAATCTTGCAAGGCAAAGAGCTAGACGGCCTAAGGAATGTTTGGGAAGCATTTCCATTTCTGTTTTAAGTTTTCAAATTATATTAAAGGATTGTCACATTATTCTTAATTTAATAGGCAGGAACAATTTGTCGTGCTGCCCCGCATTCCCTGAAAAAGAGGGTTTAGAAATTAACCTTGACGGGTTAATTTCCCAATAAACTTTGAAGGTACTTCCTGGTCTAATATGACTTCCCCATAAAAGAAGATGCTGTAACTGTAGATTCATTGGCCTGTGTAAGGCCCCTTTGACTTGCAAAGTCAAGAATTGTTGCTGGAAAATAATTCACTGGAATCTTGTAGAAACATCTGCAGGTGTCGTGATGTCAGCCAGAGCTCAGATTAATTATTCAGTGCAGTTCTCCCCAGCTTGGTTTATGATGTGTATAAGCATCCTACATCTAAGAAGAAAATACCTTTCTTCTCTAGACTCCTTGAAATCTGCTCTCTTTACAAAGTTAATAACACTAACCCTCTGTGCTTCTTCAGGAAAACCCAAAACATTAGAAGCAGTATATCTCTTTTTGGCTAGGCATTTTCCTTTGGAAAGAGGGAGAGAAAAGCTAGTCCAGGTCAGAACCCTCTGTTGCTTGCCCAAATCTCCTAACACAAGTGTTCTCTGCATTGGATGTAGCTTGTGAGCAAAGCCCATACATCAGCTTGGTGATTGGACACAACCCTATGGAAGATCAGCACCAAAGCAAAGAGGACCCAGTGGGGGACGCTCCCACCACCACCTCCCTGGTACATACGACGAGTTTGTACCAAGTGTCCAATACACCCTCCCAGGGGATCAGATTTGCTATGCCCAGGAAAGAGGTGAACCTCTCCAGACCTGATGAGCAGATAGCACGCTGGAGGGTTTTTGGGAGGAGAGAAGGTTTACCCGTCCAGACAGTTACTAGAATATCTCGATCCATGCGCCTCGTGTTGGCTTCTGGGTTCTGTCTGTGAGTGTCTGAGGCCTCCAAGCTCTAGGAAAAGCAGCTGGACTGTTGAGTGCACCTGGTCTCTTATGTGCCTACATTTTAACTGTCTTTCTTAGAGACTGATAGTGAGTTTCACCAGCTGATACGTTGACTGAGAATGTACTGGTTAATGCAAAATTGTAACAACTGGCTTTCAACTTGTGGGTAAATAACCTGATTGTCACCCACATTAGGAACTGTGAACTAATTATTGCTTTCTGATACTCTGCTCTTACTTGTTTTGCCTTTTTATCCTGATTGTTTGCATTCCTAGGACTGATTTGCCTTTTTGATGCAATGCCATGTGACCTGCTGATTAATTTTTGTGAGCAATCATAAACTCCAACCTATGGCTGACTCGCTATATTTTTATGCTATGCGCCATAAACATTCATTCATTTCTTATGATTACTGTGTGGAAACAGACTTTTACAGGCTAATAAACTTGGATTTGAACTGGATGAAGAGTTTCCTTGTGTCACTTCTTTCCTCTTTTTAAGAAGAAAAAAATACATGGATACATAAAGGTGCAGACCTTGGTTTGATTTAACCAGGTTAGCTATCTCCACAGGTGCCATGAGTAGTAAACTTGGAAATACCAATAGCAAAACCTTATTCTCGAGTTGATTTCATTGGCAATGAGAAACGCTCCTTGTTTAAAATAAAACAAACTTCCAGGGTTTAGGGTTGGCAAAGAGGGGGGAAGGGAAACCGGGGGGTTTTTAATTAGTTACTGTAGTATCTTCTCCCCTATAGACCTGCTTCCTTAAACATGCTGACATACACAGGGCAGCTTCCAGCTGAGACCAATTAAGCAGAGCATTCGCCTCCAGGATGGCTCGCTTACTCTCGCCAGGCGATGCTGTCGCAGCCCGTGTGTCGGGGCAGGGGACAGCCAGAGCAGGCGCAGGCAGGCGACCTCTCAGCAGACAGCGGTCCAGGGCCAGCACCTTCCCATGCTTCTGGGGCGCGACGCTGCCCAACCTGCGATGCGTGGCAAAATTCTCATCAGAAATGACTCCGAGGGTGATAGAGGTATTCTTTCTTCTAGATGACTAGTTCAAACTCAAACAGCTTAGACATGCTGATAGCAAGCATAGTAAACAGAAGGAATACGAGCTCTCGTGTCATAGCTGTTTAAGGCATCTCAATAGATGAGTAAGCTGGCAGTAATTGGTAACCCTTTAAATGATCTCCTGAAGGACACTTGGGATGGAATAGCATTTCTGCAGGGAGAGGCAGCAAGGCTAGAAATGGGTTGGCCTGAAGCCTGCACACAGCTCTGATGTGAAGAAGTCCTCTGATGTAAAGAAGTCAGCATCCTTTCCATATGTCAATCTGATGTGTGTCACAAACATTATGTATAAAAATTGTATTTTTCAGACCAGTGGAGGCCTGGGGCACGCACATGATCTTGACGTCGCCAAAGAGCATACAGGAATTTGATAGCAGAAGGAGGGCTAATGCTTTGTCAGCTTTCAGCCCTTGGACGCAGGCAGTGAGATCAAGTATCACCGAACTGTGCAGCTGAACTAGACAGGACTCAGCCTTTGTACACCTTGAACCTGCCAGAGGCACGGCTGTCCTCGCCAGGGATCTTTGGGGGGCACCGGTCTTGCCCCTGCCTTTCATTTCTTAGTTCTGCTGGAAAGAGCAACTTTTATAAGACGGGGATGATCCCGAGGCAATCTCACCACAAAGATGAAGCCTGAGCAGGATTATTAGCTGATTGTTTTTTTTTTTTTCCCCTGTTGTGACCCAGCACGTCTTACTCCAATAACATAAGCTAGAATTGCAGCAGCTGAAAGAAGAGGAGAAGCCAGGGAAAACTGCAGCTCCCTCAAGCCAGGCAGAGGAAAAAGCTCACTTGTTCCCTCTTTCTTTTTTCCATTTCTTTCCTCCCATCCTGGGGAGGTGGTGGGGCCGCGACTGTGCAGAGGCCTGAGCTCCCGGGGGCTGGAGGACAGTAAGTAGGACACTTGGAGTGCGGAGGAGCACCCCAGCAAGTGTCAAGGGTGGGAAGGTAGCAGTGCCATGAGGCTGCTGCTCTTCTGCCTGTGCCAGCAGTTTCTGTGAGCAAGAGGTGGGGGGTGTTGGCCTGAAGCAGTCGCTGCTGAACTTTTTACATCCCCAGCATGACAGGGGCAGGAAGCCAATGCAGATTGCATTGGTAGCAGTGAATACATAGGCTATTTCTGCCCATAAATGCTCATGCTGACCAAATCCAGAGGAGCTTCTAAGGGGAGAGAATAAGACGTGTGCTTGATCATAACCTGCCAGAACCGAAGGTTCTGCAAAAGAGGTTAAAATAAGCCAGGCTCTAACTAGTATTTTCCCTAATTATTTTTTTTGGAAACAGCTGAGTTGGTTTTGCTGGGACTTTGAAAGCACACCCAGCACAATAGAGATGCTGAGCTCAAGGCAGACACTTTGCCTGGAAGCTTTCAGCTGGCAGAATTAAAGGGCTGAACAAAGCTACAAACCGCTGAAGACGGGCCCCTGTAATAGGTACTTTAGGTGATGTGAACTGCAGGTGTTGCCATCGGCTTTGCTGAGAGCAAAGGAGGGAGTGAGAAGGGCATTAATTCTGCAGCGCTGAGTGGGGAGACCCAGGCGGGTTTTCTGCTAGCAAGGCTGGAGGCAGCCAAGGTGTGTTAGCACTTTTTGGGTAGGTATCTCCTTAGCATAAACCACTGCTCACTTGTGTGATGGAAAGCGTGGACACTAGGCAAGCCAAGAGGGCGGCTCTGGCTCCCGGTGCAGTGGCAGCCCTGGGCAAATAGCTCCCCACGGTTGCTAAATCGTGCCCCAGGAAGCAGGCAGATGAGATGCTTGCCCAGCATGTGGGCGTTTGCCACGGCTTCTGCCTCTGGCTCATCTGAATAGAGCTGGCAGCCCAGCTCATCGCCTTCCCGCCCGCTCTGGCGTGCTACGCACAGAGGCAGGTTATATCTGGGATGGTTGTTTAAAGAAACCTCCCAGGAGTAGTGGCGATACCCCAGCAGAGCTGTGCTGGTGTGTGCCCTGGTCTCCCTACTGGTCAGGTGCGAGCTGCCACACATTTTGATGCGACGCTTCACGCCGCTGTTCTGACACATCCCCACTCCCACCGCAGTTGCTGCATTTCTCTTCTGCTTTATGTTAAAACAAGGAAGGTCTTTAAATATTTATTATCGCTAGAAACTCCAGAAGCCAAGTTTCATTTGTATAAGTGGCTGGGTTTTTTTTTTTTCCAATTGTCAGTAATAATTCATTAATTATTATTTTTAAGTTGTTGTTGTTCTCCCTGGGACGTGTCACCTTCCCACCATCTTGGTAGCAATCTGCACGAGATGTGGGAGGTAGAGCACCGTGGTTTTTGCTCCTGTGGGTCATCAGTGCTCCTTCAAATATCTTCTGCTTAAACTAAGTGGATGTTGGAATTCCCACTGTTTTACCAAAGAGAGTATTTTTTTTTCTTGCTTTTCCTCACAGTTATGTTTTTGTCTCTGGGTACCTTCTGCTGCCATTGCCCCACCTGCAGAATTGGGGTCTGCTCCCTCCCCTCTGGAGGTGCAGGAGGCAAAACTCGTGGGGCTTTTGACACCTGGGGATGCTTCATTTGGCTGTCACTGCTGGATGAGTGTTTCTGCTTGCGCTGATGGGTGCACTGAGCTGTGCCAGGCTTCGGTGGTCCTTAATGTGGGCTCTGAGCATCGAAGCAGCATAGCCTGGAATACAGAGCCATGCAAAAGCAATCTTGGCAGCTGTGGCAAGTTGGCATTTTTCTTAGATTACTCTAAATGCAGAGCGTTGCTTGCTTTCCCCTGCTTCTGCCTGCAGATGAGGGAGGAGGTGGCTGGGGAGTGGCAGGCTGCACCTGCGGGAAATGGGAATGGGAAATTTGCACTGGCAACTGCTTTTTCTTTGCTTTTTTAGCCCAGAACATTAAGTTTGTGTCTTGAATTCCCTTTTCCCAGAGCCTTTCCCTTGACCACTGTCATTACTACTTGTGCTTTTGCCGCTTTTGCTAGAGAGGGCTGACCCATGGAGCAAAGACATTCACCGTCTGACCCTACTGTCCCTCCTGCCACCACTGCCATATTCCCATAGATCATTGACTGCTCTGGTACCCAGCTCAGCAGTGACCATGGAAAGCAGGTGACAGGCTGCTCAAGGCTGTGCCCTAACTGGGCTGTCCAGAATCTCTGCTGGGAGCTGGGGAGGAGGCAGGGAAAAAGTTGCTGGGGGTGATGAACCCGCTCTCACCTTTGATAACTGCCAGAGCTGAGCATCACTGGTGCAGCCCATGGGGCCAAGAGGAGAAACCGCTTCTCTGGCCTGAAATATACTGATGAGGACAGCCTTAGCAGGGAGTCACTGAATGATGAGTTCCAGGCTTGCTTTGGACAGGCAGCAGCTGCCAAGCTGAGATACGCAGGGGTGTCCTCATCAGGGCTTCTCTGCTCCTGGAGCCTGGGGCTGCAAACACCTCCAGACAGAGGAACAAGGGCAGAGGGATGCCTGTGTGGGCATGTGCTGATGCACTTGTAAGCCTGCAGCTGCTTCTGTGCCCACATCCCAGCCAGCCCGAGCACAGCCAGCATAGCCCAAAGACCATCTCTGCTGTCAAACCCACTGATGCCACCGTGTCACAGAGCATTTCCAGTTGCTTGTCATGTTTGTGGAGGTGGGAGTGTTAACAGGCAGTGCTGGTCTGGAGATTAGGTTTGTTATTCTGACTCTACTTCTTAGAAGATACGCCATGCAATTTGGCTCGGTTCCCACTACTTCCCTTCCTCTTTCTTCCTTCCCCTCTTGCCCTTGCTGCTGAATGGCCTCATAACTCCCATTTCCTTATGTGGAAAAAAGAGGGAGGACCAAGAAAAAGTTAGACCTTGATTAGTGCAGCCAAGCAATCCCATCAGGTCTGGCTTTGCTCTCCCCAGAAACCCACGCATCAATATTGCAACAAAGCAGGGATACTCATGGGGTGTTTCTGCTGGCTCCCCCAGCTTGCTGCTGGAGCAGCTGGGGCTGCACTGGAATAAACTCAGGAGTAGCAGCACCTGTGCTTGTAATTTTTTTGCAGGGAGGTGGGGAGATGTAAGATTTTGCCTCCTTTCCACGGGATGGAGTTTTGCCTTCATCACAGTAGCAGCTTGTGGAAGATGCTTTCTGGGAAGCAGGGCGAGCTGCAGGAGCCGGGGTGAGCTGCCAGGGCTCTGCAGGATTCACCACCTGGATAATAGACAGCCAGGGTTCAGCCTGAATGACCGGCTCATGTTGTGTGGTCACAGGAGTGATTTGCCTGAGATGAATTGCTTCACCTCCCAAGAGGCTGAGGAGTCGGGGGAGCCCAGCCCAGCAGTGCCTGTGGTTTCTGCAGCCCCTTGCCAGAGGCTCTCTGCCCCACAGGAGAGCTGCTCCCAGGAGGTTTATAATGGGGAGCTCAGCTTTGGGTTGGGATTGAGGCATCCAGCAGAGCTGTGATAGCTAAGGAGAGCTTTTGGCGAGAATGGTTTAGCCAGGGAAGGAGTTTTGAAACACTGCTTAAAATGTGCACCCATGCAAATAAAGGCAGAGCAGCTTTCAGGGGTAACCAGGTACTAAAAAATCCCTGAGTGCAGCCCTAACTAAATGCATGAAGCGTCACTTACTGTGCCAGGAGATGTGCTGTCTGTTTGTCCCCCATCCCTTCATCAGAGGAAGGTGGTAGCGCTGAGAGGACATAGGAGAGAAGTGTGGCAGGTGCTGCCTGGGTGCGTGTGGAGGAGGTGAGCATGGGCTGCTGGGTGCGTGGCCACATCCCTGTGGGTGCCCCCGGGCTCTTGGCCCTGCCCGTGGCACCAGCTGGGCTCTCCTCTCCTTGTTCAGCCACCCCAACTGAGCACCTGCCTCTTCTTGACCCCTAAAGAGGTGAAGTTTTTCCTCGTAGCCCTTCCCAGCACCTGGGTGCAAGGATTTGGATACAGCCCGGTGGAGTGTAAGGGATGTGTCCCCATCTCCGGGAGAAGCCCCTGTGCAGGGACACCCTGCCCCAGTCATGAGGCTGGCATGGGAGGGCTGCGGCGTGACACGACGCCCGCACTGGCTCTGAGGCTCTGCACTGTGTGGTGCTGCCCTGGGCTTGCTGTTTCAGGTTTCGGTGATATTTTCACTTCATTCTTGCTCTGATGGACAGAATCACAGAATGTCAGGGGTTGGAAGGTACCTCAAAAGATCATCTAGTCCAGCCCCCCTGCCAGAGCAGGATCACCTACAGTGGGGCACACAGGAAGGGGTCCGGGCGGGTTTTGAATGTCTCCAGAGAAGGAGACTCCACAACCTCCCTGGGCAGCCTGTGCCAGTGCTCTGTCACCCTCACAGTGGAAAAGTTTTTTCAGATGTTTTCCTTAAGGGCTTGATGTCCAGCTTCATTGCCCATATATTGACCTAAATAAGTATTCCTGTCTTCGCATGGGCTGCTATCGCAGACCAGCTTTCCTCTCCCACTTCCTTCCCAGGTCCCTGGAGCACCAACCACTGCTGGTGTTGAACCATCAACCTGTGCTGAGCACCACAGAGAAAGAGCCGGTCCACACCAGCGTGTTTTCCCTTACAGCCACTAGCTGGTTTCTTGTGAGTCGGTTTAACTGTGTTTCCCCTAAAAACACGGCTGTATAACACCCACCTTTGAAAAGGTCATGCTTACTGGAAAACTGATTTTTCTATTTGGGTGCCGATGATATCTACACCGCACATGAATTGTCTGGGAATACTTCTGGTTCTGCCTTCATCCAGGAGCGTCTCCAAGTCAACTGTATGTCAGATGCTGGCAGCAACTGGGGTAGGAGTAATTTGCTGGGCTGGGGTGTCGCTCAGCAATGAGCGGTGGGTGACAGCCGTGATCGAAAGGGACATTTATTTGCCTTGAGGATGGAAGGGATGTGACACCTCCTGTCAAAACCCATCTTTGCAAATTTGGGCTGTGAGGCAATAAGGCAGAGGTCATGGCAAAAGGTCAGACAAAGCAGCGCTCTGCCTAGACGGGCATTTGCCCAGGTGCTGCAATGGCACGAACACAGTGTGGGATAGTGGCAAGTGTGAAGAATGGCTGGTTCATCTTCTGCAGGTTGCTCCCCTTAGCAGCTCAAGAGGTTTTGCCCATAATGATTTACTGACTGTTTTGACATGTGCACACTTGATTTTACACCTTGGCGATATTTTACACCACAAAGGTTACTCAGAAAACCAAGGGATGCTTCACTGTTGCTCTCTTGTTTTTGCTGCTTTGGAGGCCTCTTTGTAATCTGTAGATGTGCAACCTCTCTGAAATATGAGTATGGATTAAAAAAAATTATTTTAAAAAAATCTATTTGTTCAAATATGGACCTAGGTCTGCAGTTGAGCTCTGGTGGTCAGTGCAGACTGAAGAGCTAAAAGTGACCATCAGCTTGAGCCATAAGGGACTCCCTTAACCTGCTCTGCTACCAAAAATGTAAAGACAGGAGACTAAATGGATCAGGAGAACACAGGTGGGGGACTTCACGCCCAGAGAGGTGAATCATGTCGGGCTGCAGCCTAGTGCCTCCCCCATCCAGGGTGTCAGGGTGAGGTCCTGGGTCTCATTCCCACCTTTCCCGCCACCAGTGACACCACGGCCACCCTGCAAGGCTGCAGCACATGTGCAAGCCGTTTCCTTGCCCTTTCCTTCTTCAGCCCTGCCTGTGCTGCCGAGAGCTGCTTTTTTTCAGCATTTGTGGAAAGACCAAGCCTGCAGTTTACAAAGGCCCGCTCAGCTCCTCTTTTCCCATCAGTAAACGCGTACAGCCAGCACTTCGCACCATTACACCTCCTTAGAGATGCAGAAAACACACAGGTTGTTTGTTTTCACGTATACCTACCTAATTGATGGGTTGAGAAAGGGGAGGCGGGAAGGGAACTTCAGCCCTATTAAACTGTTGGGAATTGCGTGTGTTATATTCAAGTGTTTGTATTATAAATACTGCGAGGAGCTGAGGCGGCGAGCGAGCTGGCTCTCAGCATCGGGGATAAAAACACCGGTGATGGTGGACCTCTTTATAAACATTTGTATTTTTCTAAATGCAGGGAATAGTTAATCCAATCTAAGCACCTGAAACCTTAGGAAGCAGAGCTGGGATGTGGACACGTCCCTGCCTTGCCTGCCTAGTCCTGTTTTCCAGAGGAGCTGCTGGCAAGCTGCTCTCTGGGTGTAAATACCTGCAATCTTTGCAGGTGGGTTTTTAAATCTAGAATTGAGCTTTACAGCTCTGATCTATTTATAGATAGTGTGCAGGGCAGAAGTATATTCAGCTGAATTTTTTCAGGGAACAGAGAGATTTGTGGCTTATTTATAAATGAGCAAAAGAAAAAAAAGGAAAAAAAAAACAACCCCCAAACCTCAAAAAAACCACCCAGAGGGTTTTTGGATTGGAGGATTTTTTGTGGTTGTTTTTTTCTTTTTTTCCTCCCTTCATGACCAAATACCACGCTAATGCTTGACCAGGAGGAGAGCAGCTGAAGCAGATCCAGATAAGTGTCTGAAAAGCCATGTTCATATTTTCAGTAATACTGCGGGGGTTTTTTTTGTTTCTGGATGCGGGGCTGCATCCTGTGGGGTCGTGGCACCTGCAGAGAAAAGTGCAGTTATCACAGAAACCAGAACCAAACAGATTCCACTCTGTCTTCATTTCAGAAAAGTGCAGCAAAATTTGGATAGGAAAAACCCTTTTTTGGAGCCTTCTGCTTTTATCCTGACAGACGGGCCCCACAGTTTGTCAGTGCTTTTAGGTTAGAGATTTCTCTCTTTGCTTCTCCCCAGAACCATGTCCTTAATTGTGGGCTGCTGCCACCAGCTCAGGCCAGACAAGCAGTTGAGGGCATTTCGGAGAGTTGTCAGGTGGATTGGGCCGTGCTAAGTGAAGTGTGCAGGGAGGAGAGCGGGGTGAAAGAAAAATGCCAGGGCTGCGCGCCAGTTCTTCAACCTCTGGTAGGGTGACAACCTCGCAAGGGCGGCGGAGCTAAACGTGGCTAAAACGGATCCTCTGGGGTGGTGACTCTCCACTTGTCATCTCCAGCACAGCGCTGAACTCAGCCTGGCCGCCTGCAAAGCCAGATGAGTGTGTGCATGTATTAGTGGTTACCTTTCCTCTAATAAAAAAGGAGAGAGGAGGAAAAAAAAAAAAGGGAGAGCGAGAGGTCCTTTAGCAAGTTATTGCTTTTATACGCCGCACCTCTGTGCACTGAGCTGAGACAGCTTCCTCTGTGCATTCAACTGAAAACAAAGAGTGAGAAGGAGAATGAAAGAGCAGGATGAAGCCTTCCCCACAGCCCGCTTTCAAACCTGAGCCTCGCTCGGCTGCCTGCCTGCCCGGCGGCGGGGGACACACGACACACTGCCCTGGGTGCGGGGGTCTGCAGGGGGGCACCCATCAACCTGTGCTCTCCTGCCCACCTTCAGCATCTCCAAGAAGAGGAAGGGGAAAGGATGCTCGGGTGCAATTATGTAATAATAATAATTAAAAAAAAAATCCTCCCCTCCCCCCAAAATAATAACAATAATAATAATAATAATAATAAACAACAAAAAAACCCACTCAGGATCAATCAGGCAATAATTTCAATAGACACAAACCAGTCTAAAATGGAGAGCATTGCAGAACCATGGTCTGGTGTCGCTTAGGTAAAATGGGTGCGTTATCTGCAGTAATATAGCGATCTCGCTCTTTCACCTCCACCGCACCGCTGGCATAGAGGCGATTGCACAGACAATGTGCCATCCCTCTCTCCCTCCACTTTTAATTCCACATCACCCCCTCCTTCCGCCCCATGAATCTGTGCAATTTTCTGTTAATAAAAAAATAAGAAAGGAACTAAGCTGTTCCTCAGAAATCTAGACATTAGCATACTCGCCCTAATACTTTAATCCCCATCATTGTTTATAATCGGGCTACACACAAGGTTACATGCAGTGCCGACTGATTTACGAATATATATGTGTATATATATATATTTGTTTTAATTGAAACGGCAACATTTAGGTTCCACCTTAACAGTGCACCTTAAAAGATTATCTCGGTTATTTCACAGGCACCGAGCCGGCACTAATAGTCCAAGGCAGATATTGAAAAGCAGCACAGGGCCAGGCAGATCTATTAGAAATTCCCATCCACGCGCCTCATACATATTGATTTCTGACACCAAGCAGCAGTGAAAGCCCCCGTGGGAATAATATATTTAGCAGGGTTCGCTGCGAGGAGGTCACAGAGTGCATACAGATTAGCTACAGAGGACCAAGGCACTAGTGCTGGAGCCAAATGCTAGATTTTATATCATTTTAATCTGAACTTTTATAATCCTTTTAGTTCTTCTTTCTGTGGATGGCATAGGAAAGGCTCCTCTGCACGTATCATGCATCTTTTTATTTTTTTTCTTTATTCCTCCTATAAATGTGCAAATGCTGTTTTAATGGGGAAGAATGTACCCTTAGCATTAGCAGGAAGAGGCACAGATCTGGGGTTTATATATAGGTATGTGTGCGTGTATATATATGCATATTATATATATATATATACACACACGTGCCTGCTTGTGGATAATAATGGTCATTTCAGCTGGAGACATCTTTATCTGAAGGTTTCCTTCCATGGGGGGGTGGGAGGGGGTGCCTCTAAATCTCAGCCTCTGCTGGTTTAACCGCCAAGAAAAAAAAACCAGCCGTAAGACCTTCTTTTCTTTTATTTTTATCCCAGAGCTTAATTGAGCAGAAGTTGCATTTATGCTGTTGAGCCTCGGAAAGCAACAACAACAACAACAAAAATACCTAAACAGTTTTAATTACCTTTCTGCATATGCTGATGGGGAGGAAATGCCTGCTCATTATGC
>NW_009735296.1:36978-37345 GCF_000703405.1 Apaloderma vittatum | reverse complement strand
GGTCGTTTCTGCTGTTGACTGCTGTGTCCCGTGTTTCCCGCTTCTGCAGCGTGCGGGCTGGAGGAAGAAGGGGTTTAGGGAAGCCGCCGTGAGCCGGAATGGGGAGCTGTCTCCAGCGACGGTGAGGAGTCTGTTTGAGCGTCCGCCTGAGCGCCCGCGTCCTTGCCCTGCGTTGGAACCGGCAGAGGAAGATGCGGGACTTTATGCCTGTGCAAAGCCGGTCTGCCTGACTGCTGATCAGAGCTGTGCGCTAAAGTCGGGGATCCTGGCAAAATGGGAATACTTGTGTTGTCCGCGACTTGCGGTTTGCTTCTGACTCTGGTGCGAGGGCACAGTTTATTCACGTGTGAGCCAATTACTATTTCCA
>NW_009735296.1:0-36947 GCF_000703405.1 Apaloderma vittatum | reverse complement strand
AATGCCTTACAATATGACTTTTTTCCCAAACATCATGGGACACTACGATCAGGACACGGCTGCGCTCCGAATGGAGGTGAGTTCTCCCACCCCCGCTATAGTGAGTGTAAACACTGTGAAGCAACCTTTTTTATTGTTGTTGAAAAACGGCTCATGATACCTGTTGCACTGAGCAGCAAGGCATTAGATATGCAACTAGATATTTCTTTAAATATTTTTTAATATTTTTTTGGAAAGCTGCTTGGTTGTATAAGTACTGTATAAGGGAACTATTGGCACTGTCCCCTCCCACATTAGACCCAGCGTTAGAGTGGAAGAGGAATGGGTGTAGCACAGCAATGTAGCTGTTCAGAACTGTTTGGCAGAGCTGATCACATATAACCCAGGCACCTTGCTGATACACAAAGCATTTCTTTAAATTTTCTTGTGACATAGCTTATGATAACCGGACTCAGACAGTGCAAAAACAATGTTTAGAACTTGTTCTTTGTTCCTCTTGTTTCTGCTAAGGAGAGGCACCTAAACTTACTGCTAGTCCTGTTCTCTGTTGTGGCTTTTGCATTCCATTGTCTTCCTACTGGATGCTGAAACTTCTGACTGAAAGCGCAACCTTTTTTTCTTTTTTGGTTTGTTGTTTTAAGAGAAAGCAAACACTTTTCCTACCTGAACTTATTGTAACATATGGCTCCCTTGAGAATATGCCACCTTGTGGAAAGACTTTCCCTATAGCAATAGCTACAAAGGGCCAGAGCCTCTCTGGGTGAGAGGCTTGTAAAACAAGTTTTAAACCTGTTTTAATAATGGCTTTTCAGTGGTAAGAGGAGGCGGAACATCTTAACACAAGTTTTAAAAAGGTTATTCTTGTGCTGTGCGGAATGTGTGAAACAGAATTGAGTTGAAAATTAAGACGTTTCTGATTTCAATTAAAGGAAAATCAACTGTAGGAGATATTGGAGGTGGCTGCTCTAACTAAAATCTTATTTGTATATTCTTTACTGAGCTTGGAGGAGGTGCTGTGTTCAGTTGCCAAAACATTTTTTGCAGTGTAGCTTGGGATAGTCAGGATTCCCTGTTGACCTTTGGCTGCCAGGCTTGAAGGGGACAGGCTTTGGTTTCACATGTTTGGTAGATGTATGGGAAATTCTGGTATCAAATGTTAAGACACCTATATGCAAGCAACTGAATTCAGCTGCAGATTTCAGATACATTCTCTACCTTTAAATTGAAAGGCAGGCTATAGGCTTCATTTGTAAACTCTGTGCAGTGCCTTCTCCAGTCATCATTTGTCAGAAATGCTTTTTACAGCATCTGCTGCTTTATCTCATCAGGTTCTTACTTGGTGTGTCTTAACTGTAGCTGTTGAGCCAGCTTTTGCCTGTATTTATGCCTTCCAGTCACGCCACTGTTAGAGCAGAGAGACCACAGAGCTATTTTTATTAGTTTGTCAGTAGACGGACTTTTCTGAACTTTTCGGTAACTTGTGCCTCATATGCGTCTTCTGCATGGAGGGAGTTCATGGCTTATCTGTTCTCATGTCAGTACTTCATAAAAACTGTGCGGTAGTCAGAAGTTTTGGGTTTTCTCTCTTTTTCTGTCCTGTCTCTCCCTTATAACCAGCTCTTTCTACTGCAGTGGTTGATTGCTACTCAGCCAACCAACTAGGTGGCTGTTCGGTAACTTGTGCCTCATATGCGTCTTCTGCATGGAGGGAGTTCATGGCTTATCTGTTCTCATGTCAGTACTTCATAAAAACTGTGCGGTAGTCAGAAGTTTTGGGTTTTCTCTCTTTTTCTGTCCTGTCTCTCCCTTATAACCAGCTCTTTCTACTGCAGTGGTTGATTGCTACTCAGCCAACCAACTAGGTGGCTGTGTTGGATGACAGTGTCAGTTAGAGTTTGCTTTCCCTATTCCCTACCCTGTTTCATTTGCTTCCTGATGTCCTGTCATTGCCACTGCCTGGCCTCTAATTTGGTGTACAGCTCACTACAGTGTTGTGCAGACATTTCTAAACTACCTTGTGTGTGTGGTGTGTCTGTGTGTGTGCCGATCTGTCTGCCTTTTTTTGTGATTCAGCAGTGCTCCCTGACTGCTTGGTCAAATTGAATTTTTCAGACTTTACTGGTGAAAGTGTAAGGAGTTTTCCTCTCCTTCTATACATAGCTTGGGTTGAGTCTGCTGCCATGGTTAGATTGGAGTTAATATTGTAATTTTAGGGTAGTTCATTGCTGGGCCTTTTCTCTGAGCGAGACCACTGTGTACCGATGTTACGTATTTTTATGTGATTCTACATGGTATTCAGTAATGGCACGAATAAAGCTTGTTCACAGTTAACTGCGACGGGGAGCCTTCTCAAGATTGTCAAAGGGTTCTGCTTTTCAGGGGACTTGGTGTTACAGCAAAGGAGGAGGAGCTATTGACTTCTGGAATATTGTTTAATTTCACTTTGTAGCCATAAAGAGGCAGTGGCTTGGGGGCTCTAGGAGATTCTTATTTTCGTTTTTTAGCCATAAAGAGGCAGTGGCTTGGGAGCTCTAGGAGATTCTGTTGTTTTAAGAGCTTGAATTTTTCTGTAATTGGTAGTACAAACTTTGTTCATACCAAAGAAAGAATTTTAATAGTGTGTTGGTTAAAACTTCTTTCTTTTGATCCCGGGTAGGAATGCTTAAAGGCTTTGTTTTTTAATTCCCCCTCCCCACAGTCTGTTCTCAAGACCAGGCATGGTCTTAGAATGTAAACAATGGGTTTGAGATTGAGGCTTGTAATATTTTCCTCACTTTATCTGAACTGACTTTGAGCAAGCTCCTTATTAATGCAAGCCCAGTGAACATGGTGGAGAATTCTGCAATAAATCAAAGTGTTCTGTGCAGAAATAACCTTGATGTTAGTCTTGTTTTCTGCTCCTATACCCTCTGGAAACTTCTTCTCATTATTTATTGGGAGCATTTACTCCCAGGAAGAGCAAAGACTTGTCAAGGAAGCAAGTCTCACCTGAAGGTGAAGTTCACTCTCCAAAACATAGGTAACTCTCTCTTGGATCCTGCTCTCAAGGCTTTACAGGTGTGTTCTGCTGCTGTGGGGAGTCTTGTATAACCAGAAGAGCTGTGCTTTCCATCTGCTGGAGCACTAACACTTCTGTACACTTTCTGTACTTTCTGGAAAGGTGTTAAATTAGCATTTCTGAGATGGTGTCTTCATAGTAGTGCCTGAGGAGAAGATCATGTGGGCCCAATCTCTTAGGTGGTGGATGTCCTTCAGGAAAGCAGATGGATCACCAGCTAATCCACAAATTAGTCTTACGTGTCTGTGTCATAGATCAGCTCTTCATAATGATGTGCTATAAACACTACACTGATGGGAGCAGGAAAAAAAGACTAACTCAATCTTATCCCTGTTATGGATGTTCTGACTCCAGTGATGGTAGTCCCTCTGGGACTTTATTTTCTACAAAAAAAAAAATCTTAATTTCGAGTTGTTCCATCCACCTCCCACCCCACCCATTTGATTTTTTTTTAATTTGAGCTTTCAACTTGGCAGTTCAGGCTGCTTGTGTTTTACTTTATTAGGATTAGTTTTGTTTATACAACATACAGTAATTTTAGGAAAGTAAAACTGCATGGCTTTGTGGTTTCAAGTTTTGTGTGTGTTAGCTAAACGGCTTCATGACAGTGGAATCTAATTATATGCAGACGCTTACCATGTCTATATCTCAAAGCAGTTTAACAGAAACACTACTCATGCTACTACTAGCTCAGATTGGGAGGCCAAAGAGCTAGAGTTTGTTTAGTGAGGAAAAGGGATGGATGCGGCAGAAGAGCTAGTTCATTACACCCGTGCCTAAATAGGTGTAACTCCCCCTCGTGGTCATCCACAAAACCAAGTCACTTCTAATTCCAGAGCAATTCCTACTTTAACTATCCTGGAATAGATTGTCAACATAAGGCATTATTCCAGCAAGGCAGAGAATGTTACTGTGTCGTGACTTTTTGTGCATATCTCTTAATCTGTTCTGCTGCAGTTCTGGAATGTGTCCACCTTAGACAAGCCCTTAAGACTTCCTGACCTGAGTAAGATCTATGGGTCTGTCAAAGTACAAAGGCAAAAGGCTTGCCAGTGAATTTTTAAAGCAGACTATACAAAACACTGGAAAATGTCCCACAGAGAACAATAAAGAACCTCGGGGAGGCTGGAATAATGATTTATTAGTGAATTTTCCATTCACTTCTGAGTTCATGACCATGTGCCAGAATACGTGTGTGGAGAGTTCAGTGCAACTGGCTGCAGCAGTGGGAGAAATTGTGTAAGAACTAGGGTCTGTGCAAACTAACAAAACCAGTTTGAAGTGGATTCAGAAGTACCTTCAGAAGCTTAATACTGAAGTTCTGTGAGGTTTGTTTTTTTTTTTTTGCATAGCCACCTAATTTACTTCCACTAAATATAAATTTGCAAGTAATTTAATATGAAGATACTTTCAAAAACTGGAAACCTGTTGTCTGGTGAGCTTAAATCAGTACATGCATGTGTATGTCTATACACAGGGAGGAGGAATTTGTCCAGCTTCTGTAGGTTGTGAGTTTGGGGGAAATAAGTGTTGTTTTGTGTAGAAGGTTGCTACTGGGTTGTTTTGCAAAATAGCCCAGGTATGAATTTACTGAAATCTCTACAAACAGTAGAGATTAGTCCATATGAGCAGCACTCGGTATAATATGTGAACTACTAGTACTTAAAATTTGAAGCATAAATCTAATACTTTTGATAGGTCAGTTGTAATTAGGAAAGCAATCAATATTCTCTATCTGCCTAGAATTGCATTCTGTCCCTGATGCTGCCTTGGAGCCTAAGCTGGAGAAAAGGATGCAGAAGTTTGGACGTTGACCCAATGGAACAAGCATAAGGGGCTCTTTAATTCATATTCTACTTGTAACATTTTTGCTATTTCTTTACCATATGTCAGTGGTACTAACGCACAGGGAAGGCTTTCGGTAAGAACTGATAAATATAGCATGCCAGTGTAGCTGTTGCTTGTACAAAAGCTTTGGCTAAGGGGTCAAAACCATACGAATTGTATGCATCTGTGCCATTTTATACAATACAAAACTGGGAAGTGTGGGTTTGGTTTTGCGCTCTCTTGCTCTCAGGTATTCCAAAGAAACGTAAGTCATCCTTAGTTCTTACAGCCACCATCTTTGCTGATTCCTGTGGATACACTAAATTAGAGCCACTAAAAAAGTGTTACCTGTAGTACTGAGGCCCTTCATCAAGTGTGATTAGCTTGTGCAGATTGTCTGAAATCAGACGGGTGAATGTGTGTAATCCTATTACACTGGCTTTAAGCATATCAATTGTTTGCAAAATCTAGTGCTGCTTTGTCTGAACAGCATTCCTTGTCCACTTGGTAACTGTGAATGGTACTGCCCTGCTCCTTGTTCTGAAAGGATGCTGCCTAGGATGCGTGGGAGTCCAAAGCAGTGTGTACTTGATGAAGAGATGGTATTTACCCTGTGGTAACGAAGGTTCAGTGAGATGGTGCTGACAGTTTGATTCCCAGGGCTTCATCTTTATCCATCTGTCTTGGAGTTGGGGAAAGCCAGCAGTGGGTACAAAGCTTTCAGACATAGAAAGCTGCAATTTCAAGATCATCTCCATGTTCTTAAGGAAATGGCTATTGCCCTGTGGAACCTCACCTGATTCAGTAGTAAATCAAATTAGGGAGGACAAGTCTGCTGAGGGTGATGTGGTGACTGATTTCAAAGGTCAGTCTTGATATTATCTTCCTTGGAAAGAGATGCTTCCTTGGAATATTGTCTTCCAGAGTGTACAGATGGCCCATGCTGTTCTTCCTCTGCTGTCCGTGAGTTGTCAAACTGTGTGAGATGAAGCATCTCAGTAGCAGCTTGCACCCAGTGCATTGGCCTGTGGCAGCTCTGGCAACAGAAACTGGAGCGTCTTGCAGACCTTGGTGAACCGCCAAGGTATGCTTGTGGGCTGCTTTTCAGGGCTCATGATGCTTATGTCTTCTACAAATCTAGCTTAAGAATGAAAGAGGATTCTGATACCCTCTTTCCAAAGAGGGCTTTATGGTATTTAGTTGCCTTCCTGCAACTGAGGGGTGCTCTTTGTCCCCAGTACTGTGTGGGTCGTAAGGTTGTAGGGAGCCTGGGCCCTTACTGCATGTGAGTGGAGGTGGAACGCAAATTCAGTTCTCCACTTCCAAGGTGGATATGACGTTCAGGATGGCAGCTTAAGCTGTAGGATGTTATCTGTGCCTTCATTGATAAAGACCACGAGAAGCAGATGATCCAGGAAAGGAGTACATGGGAGGGGATGTGGTCAAATGTCAAGGTTTCTTTTTTCCAGTGTGCCAATGCAATGATTAAATGTGACAATTTCTGAAACTACTGGTGTGTCATTTCTTTAGTTCTCTACCCTATTCCAAATGAGTGGGGATGGGAGTGTCTGTGCCACAAACTTTGCGGCCTTTTTCTTTCTCTCACTGTTTGCTGTTGGTTCACCAACTCTTTGGGGCAGACATGATTGCTTTGTCTTCCCTTGCCTTTTTGGACCTTTTCTGTGTGTTTTAGGTAGCTGTGATTGCTGTATCACAGCAGTAATTTGTTTGCCAGAGGAAAAGATGCTTACGTCTGCTCTCTTCCCATGAACTATATAGTGGAGATGAGTGGAGACTTGCTTGCTTTCTGCTTAGATATTAGAAGGGAAGGGGTGCATGTAAGCCTGAGAGCTGTGTGACTTGCTTCCTACTGAAGACTGTTCTTTTCTGTCCCTGTAGCGAGACAGACAAGAGCTTCCAGGGCAGGGGGTGAAATCCATTTTTCCTGTGCTTAAACTTCTGGTAGATCAAGTTCTTTTAGAGAGTAACCACATCCTTCCTAGTTTGGCCTGTGCTATATTCTCTGGAGGGCCTGCACAACCAGTTTGCTTCAGTTCCAGTAGCTGCTGCCACTCTCTTGTTCACAAAGCACTTGGTGGCCAAACTCTGCAGATATTTATCCTGTCTACAAAAATTAAAAGCAGCTTTTCAGAGATGACTTTGCATCCACAGAAGTGGCTTTCTTGTCATCCAGGTAACTCTGTGATGGTGAAGGGCACCGAATGCTCTGGTGTTCTCCTAGTATTAGCATGGCTTGGGGATGTTAAGTAACTTGTGGAGGACTGGTTGTCCCTTCCAGGCTGTGTTTGCAGTGACAGGTAGATCTCTGACTGCAGATTGCATGGCTTTTTGGTACAGAAACATCTCTTGCTTTTATCTGTTGGTCCTCTGTCACTTTAAGATACTTTAGTGGAACAGGATCCCTAGTTTCTCTTCTATGGGTATACCAGTCATCGAGCTAGTGACTTAAACTCTTTTTCTTTATTTTTTTTTTTTCCAAGACTGCTTAAATTTTTATTTTGTAGACTAGCAAAGCAGGTTTCTGAACATGGATCTCCAAGCATTCTGAGTAGTCTGTTGCATAAACGCTGCCTCGGAGCTTGGTGTTAGTTGCCTACGTGTTGGAGCTATGTACTGTTTGATCCCTGCTTCTTGAGTGTTTTATTCTGGCTGTGAGGTTATCTCTACTTCCTTAATTCTGTGGATGTTGTTTTCTGGTGGCTCTCTGTATGGACATCAGATAGAGAAACTACTGTTTAATGATGTGGAAGACTGACAAAAGATTGCTTGAGAAGATCAATCCTGTCATGACTGAGAATTTCCTGATTTAGTTTGTGTGAAGTAGGCAAGGAAGAAAGTGTGGTGTAGGATTACTACTCTGGTAACTCCGCTTAAGTGTGTCTCCACACTCACAAAGACAGGGAAAGCAGGAATCTGATCTGACTCTTTTGGAACCAGAGCAGTAATATCTTATGCTGGAATTCCCTTTAAAACGAGGAGCTTTTTTATAGATTACAGGAAGTCTGTCAACAGTATTTCTGGTAATGTTCTGAATTGTATTCTACACAAGAAGTTCAGTAATAAATCCATTTACCCCTGTAATACGTGGCAAATGCATGAAGAATTTAAGATTACTTTGAGGTGCTGCCACAGTCCAGATACAGTGAAGCTCTGCCTAGACTTCAAATGTTTGGGAGGGCCCGCAGTTTGCTTTCCTTTGGTTAACTTGTATGTTTGTCTTTTAAGCTCTGTATAGTATGCATGGAGACAAAACCCACATAGAATTGAAAACTTCATATAAATATTTCAGTTCTGAAATGCTTGGGAAAGCTCTCTCATGTTTGTTTTGGACTGTAAATTGCAGAGGCCAAAATATCTATAATTTAAGTCAAGCTATAATTCAGGTTAGAACCACAAAATTGAGTGAATTTTGCTAATAAGCTATTATGGAAAGAATTGGAATACTCATACTTTTAGTTTGCTTCAAGAATAACTTCTTAATGAGATGTAGTAGTCCTGCTTATATTGTTTCTAACTTCTTGCTATAGTTAAAAATAGTTATGTGTTTCGGGGATTTTTTTGCACTTCAGAATACTCAGAAGGAAAACATGGAACTAAGTTGTTTTACTACAGAAAGAAATTCCATAGTTGCTAGTTAACACAAAACAATCCAGAGCCTATAAAAGTAAAAAGCAGAACAGCCTGCTTAATCTTTCTTTGTGTCTATATGTACTGGCAATGGGAAGTGTAGTGCCGAGTTGTGGAGTTGGAGTAGTTTTTTGGAGTTTTTGTTGTTTGTTTTCATTTTAGCCATAGTGCTTTGGGATATGGTTTAGCTGAGGACTTTTCAGTGTTAGGTTAATAATTGGGCTCAGGAATCTTAAAGGTCTTTTCCAGTCAAGGCAAATCTGTGATTCTGTTTTCTTAAAGTGCACGAGTGCCTTGCTGCTCTACTGACCTTTGAAAACCTTCCACCAACCTGCCCTGTCCTTACCCTCTTTGAATTTCTGATTAATATTCCCATCAACCTTCAACAACTAGGATGAAGGTTCAGACCTGTGTAGATATATAGCAAAATATATTGCATGTGTAGGGGGTGAGTGATGGTGAAGAGTTTATGAGTAATACTTGTGATTTTGTATCAAGTATGTTCAGATGATGAATAGTTCAGCTCACTGAGCAGTTGCACAGGCTGGGATCTGACCTGATGCTGGGCAAGGTTACCTTGAGGCAGGTGATGAAGTTCTGGCCCACTGAGTCTGCCCTGCGCAGGCATCTTGCTGCTTGCTGGTCAGTCCCTGAGCTGCTGGAGTTCAGAGCACAGCATTTTTTAGGATTTTTAGGGCTGAATCACAGAATGTTAGGGGTTGAAAGGGACCTCAAAAGGTCATCTAGTCCAACCCCCCTGCCAGAGCAGGATCACCTACAGTAGGTCACGCAGGAACACGTCCAGGTGGGTTTTGAATATCTCCAGAGAAGGAGATTCCACAACCTCCCTGGACAGCCTGTGCCAGGGCTCTGTCACTCTCACAGTGAAAAAGCTTTTCCTAAAGTTTTACATGGAACCTCCTACGTTCCTGCTTGCATCTGTTGCCCCTTGTCCTATCGTTGGACATCATGGAGGAGAGCCTGGCTCGATTCTCCTGGCACTCACGCTTTCCATATTTATAAACATTTATGAGGTCACCCCTCAGCCTCCTCTTCTCCAAGCTAAAGAGACCCAGCTCCTTCAGCCTTTCCTCATAAGGGAGATGTTCCACTCCCTTCAGCATCTCTGTGGCTCTGCGCTGGACTCTCTCAAGCAGTTCCCTGTCTCTCCTGAGCTGAGGGGACGAACTGACTGGCTGCTGCCTGACTTCACCCCCTGATACTTCAGGTGCTGAGCAGGTGGCAGCTCCCACACCTGTATGGCCGTGGGAGGAGCAGGCTGCTGGGCATCAGGCTTTCTTCAGAGCTATTTTGCCTTTGTTTTTCAGCTGAAGGACAAAAATGAAAGCCTGTATCTTTACAAACATCTTTCACTGCAGCACAGCATTGTTTGGTCCGCTTACTGGTTTACTACATTTTTTTTTCCCTCCCTCAGCTCCTTGAACTGGTTGTCCTTGAGTAGGAAACTTAAACTATTTTGTCTTTTAAACTACAAGGGTAACCTGTGTTCTACTTTTTGACAAAAGATTTCATTCTTATCTTTGTAAGTGCTAAACTGATTATATCTAAACGATGTTTGGCAAGCTTTTAAATTAAACATGACTGCATTTACCTCGATTCTGTTGTGAAAGCTGCAGAAAGTAGTACTGCTTTGTTTAAAAGCAACTTTAATAGAGTCAAATTCATGTGATTTTGATGGTTTTAACTCTGCAAATTAGAATGCATTAATGATACATATTAAATATATATATATTCATGAAAAATATTTTATTCCTGTCAGTGAATTTTAGTTCTGAAGAGCTTTTTTTGTGGAGGAGTTACCCTTTTAATTATAAGTGAGTTTAGAAAATATAGATTATGACGGATGCTTGCTGCTGGCAGCAATCATTGATTATTCACCTCAGCTCAGGTAGTGACATGGAGTAGTGGGCCCTCAAATTAGCTCGGAATGTCTTCATTGGTAGTTTAAAGGATGGTTGACATTGCACTAATGTTGGTCAACTGCACTCACATTTCTCTTTTGTAGCTCTGCTGTTAAGTAGCAACTTGTAGCAGACATGTAACAACAAGATGCTGACACTGAAACTGCCTTAGCCTCCTGCAAAATAGTTTCTAAATCCTTAGAAATCCTTTACCAGCTTAAAAGTGTCTTTAACTTGCCTTTGTTCTAAATCCATCAATGTAACTTCCAATGGGAAGAACTAAGTCTTTTTTTTTTTTTTCCAACCTTGCTTTCAATCTAACTGAACTTGAAAATTTCATCCTTCATTTGGTTTCATGTGTTAGGACATTTATTTATCATTACTTAATTAATTGTGCATGAATTGAAAGCCAGAGATTCTTGGCAGCTTGTGACCATCAGCAAATTACCACCCTTGCCAGCCCATCTAGGAACTGTGTGAAGGCTTCAGTCTCTCTGGGTATGATGTTAATCTTGTTCACATATAGACATCAGTAACTATTGAAACAACAGCGTAGGATTAAATCAGACGTGCTGTACTTGTTTCACTGTTTTAATTGAAACAAATTAGCATTATAAAAGTGGCTAAAGATACTGTGAAGATTGTTAGAACAGCTGTGAATATGAAGAATAATTATTGCCTTTTCTTTTGAGACCATTCATTATACTCCAAGTTTGACAGCAGCTATGTTACCTAAATATCACATGTGAAAGTGTATATACAAAATACTGTATTGAGATTTTGAGGTTGTACTTTAATTCTATAGTGACACTTACTGGTCAGTAGTTTACAGCCTGCCACTGTAAATTATTAATCATTAGTTGTTAATTTTTAATCACTCAAGTGTCCTGAGGGGAGCAAGGGAGTTGGACTTGATGATTATTATGGGTCCCTTCCAACTATGATTCTAATTATTCATCATTTAAGTGAGATGTTATTTCCCATAAAGCAGGCAAATAGTTTCATGAGTAACAACGTGAATCTTTAATATAGGTGGGAGACTGGAGTATGCAGTGACGTATGACTTGTAGAAATTCGGATTTAAGCCCATGTTTACTTCCAAGATTGAAATACACGGTTATGTAAGTGACAAGGTTGTAATGTTGTTGCTTTAGGTCACAAGATTTGTATCAAACCATGAAACAGGTACCATTGCTTAACACTGAGGCAATTGGTGTCTCTCATTAACTTAGTTAACCTCAATGCTAACTAGGTTGTTTTAACTTGGTAACTAGGCCTCAGTGGTTAGGAGGGTGGGTTGTTACTGTCTTATGTAACTGGCTCCAGTGGCCAAACAAACGCTCTGACCCTCTTTATATCTCGGCAGTTCAAGATATTTCCTGGCTCTGACAATGAAGGTTTGCCATAGCTGATTGTAATAAAGACCTCAATATTCTGATCTCTTTGTTCTCTCTGTTATTTGAATATTTCTGTGACATTTATCAGCAGAGTACAGGAGCATGTTTTCACTTGTTTTCATATATGTCAGTAGTTGCTGTATATGGCAACCCTAGAAATAAAGACCTCAATATTCTGATCTCTTTGTTCTCTCTGTTATTTGAATATTTCTGTGACATTTATCAGCAGAGTACAGGAGCATGTTTTCACTTGTTTTCATATATGTCAGTAGAGAAACCCTAGAGAAACCTGATCATCTCTGGTGATACTTTTCTCTAGGATAAAAACTGAGATGAGGTAGGACAGAACATTTGCACTGGCTGCCTGAAGTAATGAGCTCTTCATGCCTTGGACTTGTAAACTTGCTAAGCACAGCAGAGAGAAGCATGCTGAGCACAGGATTCCCAAACAGTTCTAGGCTGCAATTTGGTTGTTGGCAAAACACGTGTCACAGCGTGTTTGCACCTACCCTTTTGTTCTGTACTCTGCACCACTTGCTTTCACGCATCTCAGTTGTGTTATTTTTTTGTAGGACCACACCATAACTGGATTTCTGAGGTAGTTTGGTTTTGCCTCTGGAGGAACTAGTAACGTAGGTACACTTTGTAAAGAATCCGGGATTTAACAAGTAAGATGTTTTTGCAGTACCGAGTATATTTCTCTCACTGGCTAGTAATATTCTAGCCCCCCTGATTGTTTGACTTTATTCATAGCCCACAGTGGGTGAGTGGTTGCTTCGTGGCCTTTGGTTCGCACCGTTTTTCACTGGGGTTTTGTTCCCCATTGGCAGGATGAGGTGATTTTGTGTTAGGGCTTTCAGTCGCTTTGTCAGGCTCCGTTTAGAATTTCACTTTCTTTTTACCGCCATCACCAAATCAGCAGGTTTTCATCTCTGTTCTTCATGTGGCAGGGCACCAGTTGCTAATGCTAGAAATGCCAAGTGCATTGGTCTCCTGGAAGAGCCCATTTTGTGTGACAGCTGCAGACCCTGCACTTCCTGAAGAGGTGAGGACTGTGGTACTAGTTTCCGAGTTTAATCTGGAGTTGGATGCTCAAGACATCAGCACGTGCAGGTTACCCAACTAACTACTTGGGTGAGAAGGGATTGGTTGTTGGGATGCCCGTGGTCCAGATATAGCAACTTTGAAGCAACTGGTTCTTTTGTCAGTGAGCTTGTGATCTTACACGTTTTGCTTACATGGCTCCAGCCATGTGGCTGGAGCAGCAAATGCTTTGGGTTGGGTAAGATTTTGCTTTTATGGTCAGTCAGGAAATGCAGACCTATTATTTTCTACAATGAAACATTTCCAAATTGGCTTACTGGAAGTGAAGCCCACATTAAAGATGCATAATTGTTAGCAGAGTGCCAGGCACAGATCATTCCATCTTTTGCTGTTCTTGAATGGTAAAAGTAGGCAGTTTCTGAAAATAAATCTGTATTTTACAAATCCCATTTGTGTGTGTATGAGACAGTTTTGAGTTTTACCAAGTGGGTTGGATTTTTTTTGAGGGAACTCATTACCTGTAAAATCTGTTGGAGTTTGTTTAGGGGTTTGATACGTTTGTTGAAAGGAGATATTCAACCAGTATATTATACTTCAATTTTCAAAAAGACTTTGACATGGTCATAACCTATCTTTTTTTAAAGAAGCTATGCTGATGATGCAACAGGGACTTTTCCAATGCCTGCCTAAATAATAATAAGAAAAGTAGGAATAAATAAATGTAATTTTTTTCACAATGAAGAGAATTAAATCATTAGCTGACGGTTTAATCCTATGCCAAGTAAATGACTGGAGTAGTTCCCCCTAGTCATCTGAACTGACCCCTCTGATACATGGCCAATACACAAATGGCCTAGAAGCAGGATGGATAATTAATTATTGAGAAAACAAAATTGACTGAAGAGTTGCAGAAAAGTCTCATGCTGGATGTAATCGGACAATAAAACGGTAAGTGAGGTTTAAGGTTGGTAAATACAGAGTAATGAATGTGGGGAAAAATAACCCCCACTATCCGTACAAGTCAACACAGTATTATATTAGTTACTGTCACTTTTTAAAGAGTCTTTGTTGTCATGGTGGAAATCCGAGGTCAGTGTTCAAATGTAGTCAAGACAGATAAGAGGCAAAATATATTATGAAAGGAATAGAAGTGAAAAATGAAAAAATCATTATGCCAATCTACAAATGTAATATGTGAATGCTAGCAGGATAACAAAATGCCGTGGAAAAAGTAGTGATCTGTTAGTTGTTTGTCAAAACACAAACCAGATTGCAAAACCAGGAGTTACAATAAGCAAATATAATGCAGTATTATCTCAGCAGTGCCTGATTAAATTATGCCATATAACTTATTGCTGTAATATTTTGCAAAAGGTATAAGCTTAAATGATTGAAAAAAGGATTAAACGTATTCTTAGGCAGAAAGAGGAGGTCTGTTGCTATCTTTTATAACCTGCAGCTGGTTTCCTAAACCATGGATTGTAGGAAACCAAGAGGGATGTCATCTTGTCTTGTAGTACCCGGCCTGTCGAGGTGAGAAATGGGGTGACGAGCTGCACGCACATTTGGTCTGACTTGGGAGGTCTGCTTGTGTTTTCAGAACATCAAGCTTTCTGCTCTTGGGTTCATACTTTTAGGTGTCAAGAGGTAAATATTTTCAGCAAGCTGAAAGAAATACTCTAAGGACAATTACCTTTGTGAGCCAAGTCCCTGGGTTTCTACTCTGATTACGTTACAGGCTGAGCATAGCTTTCTTCCTAAAAGTTTGCATTTTTGTATTTATGTGCTAAGGTATTTTTAGATTTAAATAAAATTGGTTCTTTAAACAGTAGTATCTGGCCAATGACATCATGCTGTAGTCAAACTCTTTCAAACATTTAATTTTCACTTGTCATTATCTACCTCTAATATACAATATTATTGTGTAGTGATATTTTATTCCTGTGATATTTTAGCTTTTAGGTGTCTTCATGTAACCGAAACTCTTTTAAAATGGTAAAGGTTGGTTTTATGTCCTGACTTTCTTCAGCAGACCTCGCTTTCTTTATATTTGTTTTCTGTATCAAGAGAGTGAGCTTACGGTATGTAGCTTTATTAGATGTGTTGGAAAATACTATTTAAAAGTTGTTAGTTGCTTATCAAAATATCTGAAAATATCTCCATAAAGTTGATTTCATATATACGATTATTTTTTTTTATAAAAAAAATATTTCTTACTTTCTAGTGAAAACATTACTGGTTTACCTAAATCTGCAAAAGTTCTTGACTGGCATCTCAAAACTTGATCTAGAAAATTTTATTTTTCATGTGATGAGATGTGATGGTGTTGAGTCATAGGCTGGACTTGAGGATCTCAGAGGTCTTTTCCAGCCTCAACCATTCTGTGATTCTGTGATTTAGGGTTAACTCCAGACTATTCTTTTCTTCCTCATCTGAAACGTTGTAGCATTTAGGAAGTAATCCAACTTATGGAACTGGAGCACATTATACCAGAGCTATGCTTCTTTCTTTGTCATAAAATACCTAAGTCTTGGGTTCCTGCAGAGGCAGCTCCAGAGCAGGGGGGATCAGACTTCTGTGTGCCTGCTCTAATGGCATCTGCAGATGCAGCACACAGCCAGAGTGCTCTGAAGGATAGTGCCAACATTTTTTTGGTTTACTGTAAAGCATTTTTATGCTATTCTTCTGCCTTATCTTCTCCCTTCCCCCACTCCCCATGCATTCCTGTGTTTAAGAGAAAGGTCCCCTGAGACCTGCAGAAACTTCATTTTGAAGGGGAAAACTTATTTGTCAGTGTCTTTTCTTTTGAACTGCATTCTCAGTAGTAGAACTATATATATAAAAAACATAATATGACATATATGTATTTGAGATGCTTTTAAAAGCTGATAAAAGTAAGGATTCTGTTCTGGACTCAGAAGTTTATTACCAGTCATTGGTTGAATATTTGAGAGACCTAGCTGTTAATGGCAAAGAATCAAATAAAATTCTTCTTATGTAAAGGTCTTACTAAAATCTTCACCTACTTTGGAAATTTCATTCTGTATCAGTATTTATCAGCACATTTCAGAGTGTGTTAGATCTTTCTTGGGCTTTACTGATGCATGAATTTAAGTACATATGATGCAGACATTCCTTTTTCTTGAAATCCAAGAAACATTTCATCAAAAAAGCCTCCTTAGGAAGGGCTTAGGCTAATGTGATCCTGCAGATGGATCTTGTCGTCAGCGGTGAGTTAGTTACCTCGGAAATGGTGCTTGAATTAACTTGTAGAGGAGCACACCTGGCGATGCTGTCAGTGTGTCTTCGCTTGCTTCCTTCAAGAAGCTGCCCTTATAACCATACAGCACGGGCGGAAATGACCAACAGCTTCTGGTTTGTCTGAAGTTTGTACATATGGTACTATTTTGGCTAAAATATTTTTCCCTAGTAATAAAGTTGATAAAATGGAGAGGAGGAAAGTTTTGGGGTTTGTGTTTTTTTGGTTTTTTTTCCTTGAAAGCTTGTCTTACTGTAAATAATGGATTGAGTGAATTTGGAGGGGGGGAAGTTGCATTAAATCTCATTCTATGAATTCTCTAGTATGAACAGTCATGAGTTATTCACTGACTGGCAAAGAAATTCTCAGTCATGTTGAGATTTTGAAGTGCGGCATTTTAAAAATGAGAAACAATGATACTTGGACCATATTAATCAAAAAGCCCAAACCTCTCTAGTATGAGAAAATGCCACGAGTGCAACATAGCATTTAGGACTATGTAATTTAACAGGAACTGTAATGACAGACACACCTTTGAAATTTCGGAGCATTTACTTAGAAGCTGACTAGTGAATGTAGGAACTTAATGTTTTACCCTTTTTAAAAAAATCCTAATATTGTCAAAAAGGAAAAAAAACAGGTTTGAATAGTTAAAGCTAAGCCAAAATCCCAGGGCAGAGGCTGCGCTAGAAATGGTAACAGGGCTTCTGGCTGCTCAGCCCACAGAGTTTTGCTCCTTCACCACTGCTGAACTAACACTAGTTTCTGTTATCTTCTCTAAAAGGGAAGCAAATGTGAGCCACAGTGAGGAAAGTTAGTTTTGATGCCTTGAATTATCTTTTTAACGTTGCTAACCAAAGCCTTTCCCCCCCCAGCCTTTTCTTATTCTTATGAATCTTCACTGTTCACCAGACGTCCACACATTTCTCTGCAAAGCCTTTGTCCCTGCCTGCCTGGAACAAGTTCATGTGATTCACCCTTGCCGAAGCCTCTGTGAGAAAGTGTATTCTGACTGTAAGCACTTGATGGATACTTTTGCAATCACATGGCCTGAAGAACTGGAATGTACCAGGTGGGGTGTTTTTCCTGTTGACAGATGGTGGGGGTGATATTTTCATATTTGACCTGGACCGGTTTGAAAGTCTGAGGCAGAATGTTAAATATTATCTCCCTGCTGTAGCTTCCGTATCACTGTCAACCCTACAGTGCTTATGCATAGGGCTGTTATTTTATTAAAACTTCTTCATTATTCAAATGATCACCTGCATTTCCTGCTTGTGACTTTTTGCAACAAAGTTCTGCAGCAGTTCTTTTCAGTATTCAGATCCCTGCAAAAAGAATCTTTTTTGCTCTAAGTTTCTTGAAATTTAAAATATTAGATGTTACAGCGTAGATTTTGCTTTAGTTTCTGATCCGTAAACTAGGGATAATCATATTTACCTTGTGGGGATTTTGTAAGGAATTGCTCATAAAATAGTGAAATATAAGATATTCTGGATTTGAATGGACACAGCATTAAACAGTGCAACTCTTATCTTACTCCTAACCACTGAAGTGTTTAAATTCAGTAATATTAAAAGGAAACCACTGAAAACACTCCAGTGAAATCTGATTGAGATTCTGACCTTCAGCTGCAGATATCTGTAAACAGTAAGGCCAGGTGGGTGGGTTTTTTTAACATGTCAGAGCAAGAAGTAGAAGAAAGGAGTGAAGAGTGGAAGCTCCAGTAACCTTTCTAACTAACCCTCATCTTGTTGCTAATCTGTGATAGGGCTGAGAGAGAGCTGCGACAGTAGTCCTGTGCTGCGATGTCTGGTAGGAATTGGTATCGGAGTGAATATGACAGATGGCTTTAATGCATTTTTCCTTAGTTCTGCAGAAAAATTGAAGTTTGGCCTTTTAAAAGAAGAAGGCATCAGCTTTTCCTATCTAGTGTGAACTTCTAGGTAACAGTAGTACCACTTGGCACAGCAAATGTCTTCAAGAATAGTTTTGAAAAATTAAGAATATTACAAGTGAATCTAGTTATTCAGTGTATCTATCAAACTACACTTTTTGCAGGAATCACTGCAGCTTTAAATTATTCTATTACTGCTAGCATTTACTGAAAATGAACCTGGTCTTGTTCATATGTGAAATGATGTCTCCCAAATAGCCGATACAGAAAACTGATAGAGATAATGCAGGATGTTTTTACAACAACAGAGATCCTGCTCATGGAGCCCATTGAAGAGGAACTGGCGTGAGGATGGGCAGTAACTGGAGTCTTGAGATTCCCACTCTTGTGCTTTTGCAGACATCCGTAATGCCTAGTAAAAACGTGGGCGATTAAAGTTCGTGCTGTTTCTGTGCCTACTGATCTGGCCCATGCTGAATGAAAAAATCTGCTGCTGAATCAGTTTTCTTAATGATTAGTCTGGATTTATTTGGACAGCATGATAATGCAGAGAAACAGGGACCTGAAGGGTTTTGTGTTTGTTCTTTTTTGTGGTGGTTTTTTTTTTTTTTTAGCTTAAGCTGAGATTGCGTTATCTCAAAAATGTCAGTTTGCAATCTTACTTTAAAAGCTAGAATCTAAAGCTTGTACTTTTTAAATATATACTTAAAGTCATAATGCACATAAATGTAAATCCCATTTGGAGTAAATACTTGCCTGTTTGAGTTATCTTCCAACTAGATTATTTAAGTATATGTCCAGCACTGCTATTTAACCTTATTAAAAGGTCACGTTGTGTCCAATTAAATCGTGAGCAATTCATAATACAAAGCTCGAAAAAGGATCGCTAGAAGAGTGGTAATTTTTTACAATGCTTATCTTTTCTGCTTTTGACTTTTTCAGTTAGGTAGTTTTATTGTTTTCAGCAATGAAATATCACTGTAATAGCAAAAAATTATAATAATAATCATTGTATACTAGCCATCAGTTAACTGTAGATACTGCTGACCTTCGTTCTTTGTTCCTTGGTTGAAACTTCTATTTTGACAAAATCATTTGCTGACTCCATCAGTCTGTTATCCAGATTTTTTTAAAATCTTATTATAAATATTTTTATGTACATATATAAAAATTTAGTAGGGTTTGAGACTCTAAAAGAACAATTGCAATTCGAGTAGTGCTTCATAGGCAATAAAACAGCTAGAAAACAGCTATTATTTAATAGCTGTGCTTGAATAGTCTTCTAAACTGAAAGTATTTGAAGTATTTTTTTAAAATGCCACCTGATTTTTTTCATGTAATGTGCATTTTGCATTATCTACAAAATTTAACAATGCTTGGAATCAGATTTCTTTCATATTTCTAAGAAATAATTACAGTTGGGAATGAGAGGTCTTAAAATATTTCCTCTTTTGTTTGTTAATGTAGACTGATCAATTGTGATGAGACTGTTCCTGCCACTGCTGCTGTAACCGCAAACATACATGGAACTCAGAAGACCCCAGGCCAGACCCGAAGGGATTTTGGGTTCTGGTGTCCACGACACCTACACACGACCAATGGGCAAGGCTACAAGTTTCTAGGAATTGAGCAGTGTGCGCCCCCGTGTCCCAATATGTACTTCAAAAATTATGAATTGGATGTTGCGAAGAGCTTCATTGGAATAGTTTCGATCTTTTGCCTTTTTGCTACACTTTTCACATTCCTGACTTTTCTGATTGATGTTAAAAGGTTTCGGTACCCAGAGAGGCCGATCATCTATTACTCAGTCTGTTACAGCATAGTCTCTCTAATGTACTTCATCGGATTTTTACTTGGGAACAGAACTGCCTGTAACGAGGCAGACGATAAGTTAGAAGTAGGTGAAACAGTTGTTCTTGGCTCCCAAAACAAAGCCTGTACTGTCCTTTTCATGGTTTTGTATTTTTTTACCATGGCAGGAACTATATGGTGGGTGATTCTTACCATCACTTGGTTCCTCGCGGCAGGAAGAAAATGGAGCTGTGAGGCTATTGCGCAGAAGGCCATGTGGTTCCACGCGGTTGCGTGGGGAATACCTGGTTTTCTGACCATTATGCTCCTCGCAATGAACAAAGTTGAAGGGGACAATATCAGCGGAGTTTGTTTCGTGGGTCTCTACGATGTGGATGCCTCTCTGTACTTTGTGCTTTTGCCGTTGTGCCTTTGTGTTTTCTTCGGTCTCTCTCTTCTTTTAGCTGGGATTATTTCTTTAAATCACGTGCGGCAGGTGATACAGCACGATGGCAGAAACCAGGAGAAGCTGAAGAAATTTATGATCCGGATCGCAGTTTTTAGTGGTTTATACTTGGTGCCACTTGTCGCACTTCTTGGATGTTATGTCTATGAACTGGTGAACCGGAAAATCTGGGAAACGACTTGGGTATTTGACCACTGTGACCAGTACCATATTCCTTGTCCTTATCAGGCAAGTAGCAGTTTCCTTTGTAAAAAATATTGGAAAGTTAATTAACAAAACCCCTTATGTATCGCAGTGTCTGCGGTATAGTTAGCGAATTATTTTCACATGAAGCAACGAGTTTCAGAATATGTAGTAATTAGTTCCTTTTTGAGTTAAAATCGGTGGTGTGATACTTTTGCTTTGAAATTTTTTGTTAATCAAATCGATAGCACTCAGCAATTAAATTTCAACTCGCAGCTCTGAAGGGAACATGTTACATTTACAATATTTGAACTTCGTGTTAGAAGTGCTGTCAGAGGCAGGAATGTTGTTCACAGAGATTGTTACGAAAACTAGTTGCTCAGTATTTCAGTGCCTGGCTCAGTGTGGAAGTACCCCAAGTGAATTTTCATCAATTTCAGTTGAAGATGAAATAACGATTCCTGAAAATTGAGTCTAAATTGGATTTAAAATGTTGCTTATAACCATAGTTAACCATAGATTTAAAATCACTTTTCTCTTGTTTTTTCTTTAAAGTATAGAAGCACAAAACACTCAAAATTGCAAAACAAATTTCCAGTATATTTTTTCCATGAAAGCTGTTATTTGCAGGCTGATTTTCAGCAACATGAAAAAATCTTTTTTAAAAAGTAACCAAACAAAAAGCAAATGAAAAAGCGAACCCAAACAACCCAACAGCACTTTTAAGTTGCAGAGGTGTTCATATGTAACGTTTGACATTCTCTGGGAAGGCTTTTAAAGTAAATCCGTTCACATTGCGTACTCTCTATGGATTAAATCTAAGTGCATAAAACTCCCTGCAGTCACAAGTAATTGGTTTGTTTATTTCCATTTAAGAGCAAATATAAAAGACACCATCACAAAGAGAGACTGTTTTATGTCATCTTTCATTGCTTTGCACTTACCCTCTGTGTTCTTACTGCAATAAACTATCATTAAAAAGAGGAGTATAATCACGGGCATTATGGAATCATAAAGCTTGATCCTTCTATATTCTTAAATATCCTCTATCATCTGTATTGAAGTCAGTGTAAGCTGAGAGTTGCACTGCTTACAGACCTCTTGGTTTTGTTTCCTTCTGTTGCCATTCTTACCTTGGTCTTCACTGGGTTTTACACAGAGCTCTGTATCAACCTAAATCCGCCAGAGCATATAGGGTTTAAATCAAGGCTTTTATGTGCTTTTTTTACTCTTTTTTTTTTTTTAAGTATATTTTGTAGTGCTTAAGCGTTTCAGTTTGGCATAATAATACAGAAAGAGCTTGTATTCTCAACCTTTAATTAACCTATTGGAAGGAGTAAGGGCGTGTTACACAAAGAGAAACTTAATGGGATCTGTCCCTATAATAAAAAGCGTGTCCTTAGAGTGGAGTGGCTTAAAGCGATGTCTTCGGCCTTGGCTTACGTGGACTGGTTTGTAGACCTGTATTACATTGGCCAAATCAAAACTAAATAAAAACAAACTTCAGTTTAAGTAGCTGATGTTACTCAGGTAACTTTCATAGATGGAACTCGCAGATATGGCAGGTAACGTAAATCAAATTTGCAGCATGAGAGCAGGAGATAATCTCTTACTGAGTTAAATATCTCGGCTCCTATGATCCTGTTCTGCAAAGAGGTGGATTAATTTTGCAATAAACAGAAAACTACTACATAGTTCCCTGCGGCTCCTTGAAGATGCTGTCTAATCTGATTAACTCCCGTCTTGCCCACATACTGTTCCTTTTAAGTTGAAGGGATAAATCTTACACGTACAAACTATCTCTGAAGAATATGGTTACTAATACTGTTACTCCCCAAATTATTTTTCCTTTCAGTTTGAGAGAAAAAATATTTCCTTCTCACTAATCTCCTCTCTGTGTACTCAGCCATAGACATTAACCAGGTCTGACTTGACTGTACATGTCTAACATTTGTCTGCAGTACAAGCCTCGACAAAGAACAACAGCCATAAGGAGAAAGCTTCTCTTTTATCTACTTTGTTTGTTTTCTGCATTTAAAAAAATAAATTCAACAAGTATATTTTCTTCTTTTGCATTTATTAAACTTTCTTATCTTATAGGCAAAGGTGCTAGCAAGACCAGAAATATTTTTGTTTCTGATGAAATATTTGCTGACATTAATTGTTGGCATATCTCCAGTCTTCTGGGTGGGAAGTAAAAAGACCTGTTCTGAATGGGCCAATTTCTTCAACAGAAACCGCAAAAGAGAGTAAGAATATTTTTTTTGTTTTATTCCTGTTTTTAAAAATGTGTATTTTAAAATAAGTGAGATTTCAGATGTCTTTCTTTAAATACAGCTCAAGTTGTCAAAATGTGCTTTTACCTCCTCTTTTTTTTTTCCCCACTTTTTGAATCTAGGTGCTGTACATAGGTATCAGCAAAATTCCTGTGGAATCTGGAAGTTTTACATATGCAGTGACCATTTGGCTTTGTCATATTGTTGTGTTCAGCATTGGCTAATACATCTCTGGTTTCCAGTCGAATGAGGGGAGATAATTTCAGCCATCAATTTAGATCCTTTCGTGTGTTCTGACTACTTCATCAGGCACAGGATTTTGTGGCATTTGCTGTCATCCAATAATATCTTCTGAATTACTCCCCTACCAAGCTTGTCTTATTTCAAAATTCATAGAAACCTCCATAGTATCACTTTTATTGTATCAACCTTCCTTCCCCCCTCCCCCCCCGAAATGGAATAATTCAGTTTCATTGCAGAACCTTAGTAGATTTGTATCTGTGGATTTAAATATATTATGTCATCTCTATTTCTTGTAGCTTTTTCAATTCCTTTTTACTTGTTGAGTATTTCTTTTTCTATATTACTTATAAACTCTACTGTGTTTTTAGATCTCTCTATTTCTTTGGTTTCCCAAGGCATCAGTGCTTAAGCTCCTTTTAATTTTACATCTACATTCCTCGATGGTGAGCTTATAGCTTCCTTTGCCTCACCACTCTTTTTCCATTTCCTGTGTAATTTTTCATGTATTTCAGATGTTAACTGCTTTTAGCTAGAAGAATTACAAAATAATGAGGTCAATTTTATAATGCTTACCTGATTTTTCTTTTGAGTGAGGTTTACTTTACAGAAAGTTAATTGGTAATACAGCTGCTTATGAGCTAATCTTGCTTTCCTCTCTTAGACAGTTAATCTACTGAAGTATTTGGACCTACTTGCAGAAGTAAGAAATGTAGAAATCTGCTTTATTTAGTTGTTCCACAGACATAATTACTTTGGAGCCATTATGATAACATTTTTTTCTCTTTTCAGATAAATTTTTTGGTCTTCTGCTCATTAGCATGCAGCTCATTGCATCATTGGTTTCTGTTCTTTCACATTTTTGTGTATGAAACTATATTATATTATATGTAAGTTTATCCTCTTCCTTCAGTTACATGCTTCTATTCTTTTTTTCAGTCCAATCAGTGAGAGCCGAAGAGTGCTGCAAGAATCATGTGAATTTTTCTTGAGACACAATTCCAAAGTTAAACACAAAAAGAAACACTACAAATCAACTTCACACAGGCTGAAAGTGATTTCAAAGTCAATGGGGACTAGTACAGGTGGCACCACAAATCATGGCACTTCAGCAGTAGCCATCACTAATCACGATTACTTAAGCCAAGAAACTGTTGCAGAAATTAAAACCTCTCCAGAGACATCTGAGAGAGAGATAGAGACAGAAGGAACATCAGCCCGAAGAGTTGAGGAAGGTGAAAACAGTGGAGATCAAATGTTATCTAGTTCGAAACTGACCATGGATCAGGTGGAGAAAAGAAACAAAGCAGATAGCACTTGCGAAATGAGTAGCTTGGCTGAGAGCATGAAGAGAGTCGGTGAAGGAAGGTGAGGCTTCTTACGCACTCTTTTGCTTGGTTATGGGTATTACTAAAATTTTTGTAAGCTTTCTGTTTCTTCTCTCAAGAATTGGTATACTCTTGGTATACCATTAACCCTCAGTAGCTGTCAAGAGGACTGTAACTCTAACAAACTATTTCATGTGGCCACGTAGTTTTAGCGTATGGGCTGCGTTCTGTTTTTGTAGGATTCCTCTTTGCCTTTTAAGCATTGCGTACTGGAGCTTCAGCTTGTAAGATGTTCTTGTATTGTTGAAGAGTGACCTTCAAGAAATCTGTGGCTGCAATGCAGACATTTTGAGAGGGCACAAGTCTGAAAAAGAACAATGGTAACCCTAGGCTTGGAAATGCATTGCATTCTCTTGAAAAGCATACAGCTTAAGATTTCTTGTAATTTCATTGCTAAAAATGTATTTTTCTGGCATAATGCACTGCGCTTAAAACTGACTTCTTGTGTTTTATTTTTCATTACTTAACAGAATAACTCCTAGAAATGATTTTATTGAATCTTCTCCGTTACAAAGCAGCTGTTCGCAAATACCCGACGGCTCGCAGTCAGCTTCTGTTTCACTGCTCGTCTACTCGGCTTCAGACACCAAAAGAGAGTTGGATTCAGGAAACAGTTCAAACCTTTGAAAGATTGAAAGTTTTACATGAACATTTTCAAAGTATAAAGCTGATAGGGATTCTGTGTTACACTGGAAATAACAGATATTCTGTGCCTTATTAAAAAACACAAGTATCTCGCTTTGCACTTAAAACAAATATAAGTTTTGGGGGGAGGGGACAGCTAGCAATAATGTACTATATTTAATCCTGTCCTGGAATAACGGAAATAGAAGTTTGGTAGGACATGGCTGGATTGACTAGCAGTAATTTAAAAGAAAGGTCAGAGAAACAAATATTATTCCCAATATAAAGAACACTTTGTAATGAATTGCATTAAAATAATACTTAGAAAGCACTGTTATTTTTCAAGCATAAACATTCTGTTGGCATATTTGATATTTTTCAAAGCTTATCTTTTTTTCTCTTTTTTTTTGCTGTTTTAAACAGCAGCATCACTGGAAGAAGGGATACACAAATTATGTATGATGTATTGATTATAGCACTGTTTTATGGTAGCTTGTACACTGAATATGGAAGGGAATCTGGAATTATAGTGGCTTACTTTGTACATAAAAAATTTCTGTAAATAACTGACTGGACCTCAGTATTTAGAACTACTGTTCTGTATGTATTGTACAAACTCTGTAAAGCTCCTGTGCCTCTGTTAGGTTGTTACTGAAGTCAGATCCTGTGGTGATCAGACAATGTCACATAGTTTGGAGTAAAACAGATTGTACTTTTATACATGAACTGTGCCCTACGCTGTGCTTCAGGGTGAGACTGGTCAGACACCCGTGCGTGCTCACGCTGGGGTGATGATGCGATAGATGCAGCCCTGCTTCTGAAAAACACTGCTTTGAGCAGCCCTGTTTCAAAAAAACCCCTGCTTTGAGCCTCTCTCCCAGGGAGGTGGTGCATAGCTGCATCATGCCAAAGAAGAAAACACTTCAGATCCCTGGCAGCCTTAGGGGCAGAACCTGAAGGATGCGCTTTGGGTTTTTTTTACTGACCTGCAGGGAAAGTGAATGTTTCATGTTGCTTCTTGAATATTTTATTTTTTTTTTAATTCTGTGGAGAAACACCTTGCAGAAAATAAACTGTTAGTTATTAATATGCAGGGCTCTTTAACAATATATTTACTTAAAAGAAGATCTCAGTACTTTTTCTGCACAGCTTCATTTTGTACATGCTACAACAATATATATTCTTTAAATCAGAAAGGCTTTAACACATGTAACCTTTTGTATGATAGGGTGGTTCTCAAGGGCAAGTACTACTGACAGATAAAAATTTCATTGTTTGCCTCGTAAGATATCCTGACTCTAGTGAAGTCAGTGTGACTTACTACTTGAGGTGGTTTAGAGCCAGGATTTCGCTGTTTTTTAAACCTACATGTCAATGCATTTTGTAAGCCAGTTCAACATCTTGCATTTGCTTTCTGGTTAAGAATATTCCTCGATATTTTTATATCATGCAGAGAAATAGTTGTGTTCCAGTTTTGGCAGTGTTCATGGTGATAACCTGAACAATCAAGCAAAATTGCAGGGTACAAAGGTCATGTAAATGCTGAATCAACAGGAGCTACAGTTCTGATGATAAACCAAAGTTACCTTATCCATCATACATTAATAATTGAATGTATTTACCTTTATATTGTGGCATCTGTATTTTAGCACTTGTAATTTATTGCCTTCAGTAGGACATGGTATTTTGTTTATAATTTCCCCATTAAAAAATATACAGAATTCTTGCTACTGAGAAGGATGGTGAGAAAGATCTGAAAAATCTCCTGTGAAAATGCACACACTAAATACCCTTTGTTCTTGTAGTCATGTTTGTAAACGGGTAACTTTATACACATTTGGTACTTTTGTTATTACTTTGTTAGTAATAAAATATACTGTTGTGTAATAAGAGCTTCTAAGTTGGTATTTCTTATTAACTAGATACAGCGTGCTCGTTGCTGTAGTATTGCACCTAAGACACTTAAATGGTTTTGTTTTGGGTTTTTTTAGAGCTATGTGAGGTACTAAGTATTGCAATTATTTTTATCCCTGCTGTGAAAGTAAGAAACTGAGACAGAACAATGCTGGGAATTGTTCACATGGCTAAGGAGTGTTACGAAGGAGCGAGAAACTGAATTAGTTCTTTCATCCTTACATTTAAAGCATTCTTTCTTCCATGACCTCTAGTTAAAGACCTACTTCAGATTACATAGACTGCGTATTTGCACACTACGTGCTTGCTGTATCACCTTAAAGTGTTGATACAGGTCTTATTTAATGGTACTCCCTTTCTCAGGCAGTTTGAAAAAGGTCGTGTTTTTGCGGTAACAGCTCTAAAAATGAATGTAAAGTGATTCTGAAGTTACATCAGTGGTGTGAATGGAGAAGTATCTAGATTTTCGAAGAGCTGTGGCATACTAAGCAGTAATCTCCCTTGGGAGGAGAATGCATCAGCGGTAGATTGTGGCACTTGTGTGTTCCAGTGCTGCCGAGCCAGAACTAATGTACAGACTGTGAATTCCCAGGGTAACCTTTATAGCTAAAGAGACTGATCTCTGGATGCTTTAACCCGGAAATACCCAAGCAGTAACTGGAAAATTAAATGGCTATTTGAACGCCCCAAAAATGGGAAGCGAGGAGGAAGAAACTGGAAGAGGTGTGGAGGACTGCCTTCAAGTGATGGGCTACAGTGAAGCTCATGAACAGTTTCTCTAACAAAAGCTGTTTGGGATTATTTGCTTTCATCTGTTACATAACCAACATTAGAACTGAAAATGGAGAATCATACTAAAAAGGCTTTTCTTAAACTGTGAGAATAACTTTTTACTGGAATATCTGCATCAGCTGGAGTCATTTGATTGAGACAGGCAATCTTCTGGAAAATGCACTATAAATCCAACAACTTAAAAGGTTGGCACAGCTATTTTAGTCTTGTTTTCTGCCTTTAAAACTAGAATAAAGGATGCTGATAACTTCTCCACGCCTTAAACTAGGTGTGCCAAATGGTCGTTTACATCTTTCATTTAATGAATCTGTCATAAATCACTTGAAAGTATGCATTGCACTGAGTTTTCAGGTTTCACTTAAATTCTTTCAAATGAGATGTTTCACAGACTGAATCATATTTGAGTCGTGATATAAATAGTACCTGAACTTAACAGTACAGTAGTTTCATGATACGTGTTGTGTATACTGTATTTTACTGTCCTATTTTGCTTATTTTTTTTTTAGTGGACTAAAGTTTACCTAGAGTATAAAATAAATCTATGTATACATGTGGAAAAAAATAGTCCAAGTTTGCAGAACTAACCCAGGATGCGGAAAATAAGTTATTTGGTTTACTAGCTACTAGCAGATAATAAGAAAAATATTTGCAGTATTTAAAACCTTTTAAAATCCTTTTGCCTTTTTAAACCAATTCTGGAATGGAGCGCTAACAAGCTGAAGCATCATACATTTCTTTGACAATTGTACTACAGAGAACTGTAGGTCCTTTTTCTTTACAAGATACAGAATATACTTGGTTTAAAAACTGTCAAATCCAGTTGAATTTCAGAATTAAAAAAAAACAACAACAAAACACACCGCATTTAAATATGAGAAGTTTAGCATTCTGAAAAAGTGCAGTAGCTGAACAGGATGAGGAATCTCATTTCCCTTTGAAGTTTCGACCACCCAACCTCAGCTTGGAATTTCAGAAGGCTGCACTTCAAAGGAGAAATGCGCAGTCCCTCCCTTGACACTGGCCACTTGTGGAACTGGTCTTTGGAGGTATCTGAACTAAGTGGTATCTGGAACTAGATGCTTTTTAAGGTCCCTTCCAGTCCTGACAATTCTGACTGCTCTCTGTGTGGCTGCGGTCCCTGGTGAAGGTCTCTGCCAGTGTTAACCACTGGCATCTACAGTAATTTAGATATTTGGCACCAAAGGTATTTTAGAGTCTCAAGGAAATAAATGTTATTTCCTGTGCACTACATTTTTTTTTTCACTTATTCTTTCACTCATATTTTTGTCCCTTATCATACTTAGTTGTTTTGGTTTTTTAATGGGCTATTTTACTAATTAAATAGGTTGGGCAACCTATACCACACCTTCGTGAGCTTGGCTCTATCTATAGAAGCTGAGCTCGGAGTATCTTTCTGATGTACATCTATGAAGTCTGCTTCTGCGTATTTACCGGATTTTACTTCCTATTAAAAAACACTTGAGATGCCAAGTATAATTAAGAGATTTAAAACATGCCAGAACATTTATATCTGAGCTCTCTATTAATGCTTGTTCCATATATTTCATCTTGGTTCTGAAAACTAAATCTAGAATGAAATCTTGCTTTATTTCAGGTCTTACTAGTCAAAGTAATGACAAATACAAGATTAAACACAAAAAGATCTCTTGTCACAGCTGGTGTCTCTGCACACACAGGAACTGGCAAGGAGAATAGTTTCTGCCAGAAGAGCTTCGTGGAAAAAAGTGTTTTCTGTGGAAGTGCTAAATGGGCACTTGGTACTGGGCGTAGGTGGTCTGGAGGGACACTGGTCTCCAGCCTGGAGAGCATACGGTCAGGTATGACAGTGTAGTCATGGGAGAACATCAGGTGTTTGAAGTGGAGGGGAATGCAGTGGTGTTTTAGGACAAGGTGAAGAGAAAGGGTAAGAAGTTCTACTTCCGTTAAGTAGGTTTGTAAGTTACAGAGGTGATTGTGGGACCATTAGACACAGCCACCAAAGGGATCCTAACAAGAAATGGATGGTCCCTGTTGGTCATGTATGAAGGATGACCAAAGTATCTACATTTTTATGAAGGTAACGTGCATCTTAGCTTGTCTTCCTCGTGTTCTGCCTGACCACATGAAACTGGGTCACAAGAAATTACATGGATATGAAAATAAGACACTTCCAGATAAGGTTGTGGAGGAAATTATGAGTAAGTTAATTGATGGCTTAAGCTAGGGAAGCTGCATTCTGTCCAGAGCACTAGTACTATTACATCTACTGCCTGAGAGTGCCTGCAAGTCTTGAACGGCCCAGCTGAAGACAGAGGATTTGAGGATGCTGAAGCAGTTCAACAGGTTTCTTGGCATTGGGTTTGAGTCACTGATGTTGCCCACTGGACACAGTCCTCTCTGATACTTGCTTTTCTAGATTCCTGCACGCAGAGCTACGATCTGGACTCTCAAAGAAAAAGTGAGATTACCAACCCAGACACGTATCATTCTGTGAAACATGAAGCGATGGCACTGATAAGGGTGTGACGTGCCAGTGAGCAGATGAGATGCAGATATGTTGGGCTGGGTAAAGTCAGGACTCACCATGGAAATTAATTGGAGCTATTTCTCTTAAAATATGGTACTCGTAGGCAAGATCATCCTGTGAATGGACACTGTGGGAGAAGCTGATAGCTGGCATGAAGTCCCCTGTGGAGAGAAGTGGAAAGCCATCAAGCCAGTAGGAAAATGCAAGAACGCACACCTAATAAAAACCAAGGGAGGACTTTGCCCTTTAAATTAGTATAACCTCAACAGCATTAGCCATGTTTAGGGCATACATACTGTAAATTTCTCTGTCTGGCACTGGAAAATTTTGAACTCGTAAATGAGATTTTTAATCAAGCAAGAGGTGCTGCAGTTACAGCAAATTTACAAGGACAGAAGTAAGGAAGCCACATTAGAAACAAAGTCATGCTGCACAAAAGCATAGTTAGATGATCACCTGCTGTAAAAAACAAAACTCAAAGAAGGACTTAAAAAGACCATTTTCTTCACAGGAACCTGTGAGCCAGGGATTCAGTCCAGTGCTTGATCCTTTCCAGCACCATCGTGCTACTCACTTGTTGATGCAAATCAAACAAGATTTCTATTTTAGCACGTATAATAATTTTAATGTGAGAGTTTACCTGTTGAAGTATCCTCGGGTCTATCTCTGAGATGACCCCACTGGACTGCTTATGGGGAACCTTTCTCACTGTGCCTGACCCAGCACCCCCATTGGGGGTCACCAGTGAACAGACGAGGTGGGTGCTGCTCAGAAGCTCCACGGCAGCTGCTTGCAGCAAGCCATGGTGCTTCGTTGCTGAGGCCAGGCGGATCCTGGGGGCACAGTGTGGATGGGACAAGCCAGGTCTCAGGAATTCCACAGGCCCCAGTCTCCACCGCTACATTCAACAGGCAGAGCCGCAGCGACCGTGGTTGTTCAGATCCATCATTTCTGCTGTGGCTCTACCTTTATCTCTCTGTCTCTCCTCTGAAGCAGGAAGATTTGTGCAACTGTTGAGCGTCCTGGGCCAATTCATTTGTTTCTGTGACCAAATCCTCCCACAGCCACAGGCTTCCGTGTACTTCGTGTGTGCCAGCTATGGTGGCTGTAGACGACTGGTTTCTGTAGGTCACCCCGAAAGTGCTATGCAGACCTTCCTCAGCCTGCAGCCCACTCCTCATCGCTGCCTTGTGTATCCTGAGGAATTTCTTTTCAAAAGGCTTGATACAAATAAAAACAAGCATTTCAAAGCTCAAGTCTATTTCTTTAATTTTAGGATTATCAATAATTCGAGGTACTATCTTCCAAAACTGGAAAGACAGACCCCTGGCAGTGCACTTGATGAATGGTGTAGAAAAAAGAGGATTTTTCCCTTCATTGAAGAAGTTTTCCTGTTTGAATGGAACATTGTATTTCACATCCTAATAACTATTTACTAGCACAGGATTCAAGGAAAGTTAGCTTTTTTAGTTCCCCAAAAGATCTTTCTGTTCACTGAGGATTCGTGAGGCAGCTAAATAGTTTTTCTACCCCTGGCTGACTGACACCCACTCAGACGAGCAAGTGTTTCTTCTGAGCCTCAGCTCTCTCCTCGCACATGATGATTCACTGGAGTCTCACTGAACTTAACTTAAAACTGCACTGAATTAATTTTCCCCTTCTACCATGTGCACAAAGTCCTTGAACAACCCAATCCAACTGGACCTGCTTCAACCAGATGTGCTCCAGATGATGCCCCTTCTGACCCAGACTTCCTTCTATCCATGACTGCATCCAGGATTGTGCCAGCTGCATTTGGGAGATGGTCTTGCAGAGGTACAGACCAGACTCCTTCAGAGTCAGATATTTGGAAGCAGCAATCGATGAAAACAGGGCTCAGTAAGGGCTTTGCATCATAAAGTTTACGTTATGGAATGTCTGGATATCCTGACTTATCCTTTATCAGTGAAGCAAATGCTTTTCCCAAATAGTTTTATAAAAATTTATCTAACTCTGTCTGACAGCTTGTGAGTGGTGTTTAGTTTAAGATATTCATTGCTTCCATTATTATTCCCACAGCTACAGGGAAATGCAACTATAAATCAACTGAAGACTTGGACAGAAAGAAAGGATCTGCCCCGAAGCCACAGCAGGCTGTGGAAGGAGCTGTTTCCACAAGATGAGCTCCTCTATATCTGGCATATGTCCTGGTCTTGACTTGCCAGTAACAATGTTAAAGATTTATCTTGATAGAAAACTTAATTAATCTGAGTAATAAGAACTATTAATCATCTCTCTAGTGCTTTCTATTGCACAAAAATACGATGTTTCCTATAGTAACATTAAGTACTATGTGCTTGTTCAGAAGTAAAGAATTAACTGCAGGATTTTTTTCTCACACTCAAAAAATGCCATCCTCCTGTGTATGGACAAAGGAATCTTCTTTCACACACAAGCCTCTGAAGGATTAGTGTATGCTTTCCTGACAGTTATGCCCCTCTTGTCTTTGATGAACTCCGCTATTATGCTTTAACCTCTGCCTTTCTCTTCTGGCTGTCATTCAGATGGTAATTTTGTTGGGGTTTTTTTCATGGCTTGCATAGTGAACTGTTAGTATGACTTGGCTGTTACCTGGAGGTACCGAGACTCAGCAAGTGGAATATTGATACAATTTGCACTTTCAAGGTTTTCTTCAAGGCAGAAACAGGATATCCCCGAATATTATAATCCGCTAAAAAATCTGCCCCAAACTAGTTTTTAAGATTCACATGTTAATATGAGTACCTGCAAAGCACTGCTGTGATGACAGTGCCATGCTTATCATTTTATGTAGAAGCTACTGGAAGATTGTTTTAAATAGGTGTATCGGTGCAAATAAAGCAACAAAATAGAAGAAGAGAAGGTTTTGGATCATTTTAAAATACTAAACATACTACATAAATACTATACTTAAAATAAAAGGTGTTAGAAGGGTTCAAGGCCATGATTCCATTGATTCCAAATTTTTGTTGTGGAAGAAAATTAAATCTGTTTCTTAAACCTGTAATAACTTTCCCTGAGAGCTCTTGCTTTGGCTTTCCTCTACAGCAGTACAGATGGCTCTTTGTCTCCTCGATCAGACAGGCAGGCTGCAAAGAGACATTCAAGAAATTCAACAGTTTTCTCTGATCTCAGCCTTTTACACTGACTTATAACTCACCCTAAAATATCAGCAATAAAGTGAACAGGAGCTAAATGACAAACTCTGCCATTAAAAGCACCAAGGGTAGATCGACAAAAATCCTGCATGTTACAATGCTGAGCAGCGCAGCACTAGTCCTGACCTCTCTGCTGCTTACCCTGGGGTATGTGCCTGTTCGCCAAAGCAATCCATAGACAGTACTAACAATCACATTTGAAATCCCCAGACATCACCAGAACAGGGAAACGTATAATGCAGTAAGAGTTAAAAGCATATAAAAGGTCCAGTTCTTTGCATTTGCCTTACTGGGCCTCTTTTGGCTCAGGATCCTCAGCCTTGAAACTTCGGCAATATTTGGACACCTAAGCCTGGTTTTCCGGGTTATGAAAAGCCACAAGTAATATAGTTCCCATCTGAAAAGAATCTATTTCTGAGTGGTTAAAGCTTCTCCTCAGCACATAAGGAGAGTCTCCTACCAGATCTGGATCTGTTCTGCCAGATCTAGGTCTACCTAGATTTGGAATATGGACCTGGCTTTTCATTCCCAGGCTCAGCACCAAGCATGGGCAATGGGTTCCCATGATGAAATGCTCCTAATCCTTCCTACTGCAGTTGTTTCACTTTGTGAAGGCCAAGGAATGAATAATAACTATTTACTGGCTGAATGCAAACCAGTGTTCTCATAAATAGTATTCTTCAACTGGAAGAGTTTGCAAAAGAAATGTGGAGAGACCCAGCAGGCAGCCCATTGAGTTCAAATGTTTTATAGCTGAGGAGAACAGAAGCAACACATGTGCATATGAACACATCCTCCTCCACAGGCTTGTGTGGCTGTTTTTTGGGATGCTGAGAGGCTATGTGAAGCGGTGGTGGTGGTAAAACAGCTCAAGTTGCAGCAGAGAGACTTCACTCGTGGCACCAGCCTGGTGGTGTGATCATCTGCTTCTGTGCCATGCATTGGTGCCACTGCGGTGATCTTGCATGAGCCTGCCTGGGTTGTGCAGCACCACGCTCATCACGTGATGTTTAAACGGTGGATGTACATGCCTCATTACTCTTGCTGATACATCTATCAAGCCACATATAAAAGATAAATTCTATATCATACAGTATGGGTAAGATGAAGGAATCACTGCTTCATGTAATATGGATCCTGGTTCAAAGATATGCAGACAAGTTTATTACAACTTTTGTCTGAAAAATATTTAAGGCAAAGTAGATCAGTAGTTCTGATTCAATTTGAGTATCTCACCAACATTTAACAATGGTTGCTGCCCCCAGAACCATTTAAATATTTCAAAAGCCCACAGAGCATAAGCCTAGCAGATGGCTTGCTCAGACTGAAGCAGGCTAAGGAGGATGTTGATGTTTCTGTTTTCCAGATGGTAATGCCCATTGCAAGTTAAATGAGCACTAGGAACTGCACAGTGCACTTCCCAGAGCTCAAAGCAGATTTCCTACCATAATTTGCCACAACCTTCTTTTACTGCACTCCTCAGTTTGCTTCCCCCCAGCACAGCCCATCCTTTGGGATTTAAAAGCTTTAGAAGCGCAGACCCAAACTCTAATGGGTGAGCAACCCCAAGTGGGGAAATGCATATGGATGTGCTTGCAAATTTTGCTATCTAAAATATTGAATAGTTCAATTAGCAATGAGTACAGAGCTGCCGTGCTGTGTGCATCAGCCATTGCACCTTGCCAGAAGAAATTAATTCCGTAACACAGAAGTTTGGCAGCCTGGGGAAGGGACGTGCCTTAGCAACAGCCCATATTGATGCTGGAGATCTCCAGCCACGTGGTAACCATGCCTGTCTGAACACGCACGTTACAGAGAAGACAAATGTTACCATCTTCACAGTAGTGCCACCAACCTGGACCAGAAGCAGGAGGGTTTGCTGGCAGCAGTGCACGATTGCACAACAAAGCCTCTGCGTGTGCATGCTCGTGGATGTTCACTGAGGCTCTCACAGAAGCAATTGTTATAATTAAGGCTTTACAGCATTCCATAAAATTTCCCAACTGGTTTAGGGAGCCATTGCTATTTCCTGGCCATTTTATGAAGTCAGCTGGGTGTATCACTGCAATTCTCCACAAGGCAGTTCTCCCACACCTCAGCAACGCGGCTGATGTCAGCCCCTGCTTGCAGGACAGCGTGTGGTGAGGCTGATGACAGTGGTGTGACCTGTGGTGCAAACCTTTTCACTGACGTTGTTCAGCCTGTGTGGACGTGGAAAGAGGAGAAAGGCAAAAGGGGTTTAAAGTGCAGACGTAACTGCAGTCAGAGCAACATGAAGAGGTTAGGTCGAGAGAGGTCCTCCTAGGTTGAGAGAGCTCCTCCTGCCCCTCTTCTCTGCCCTGGTGAGGCCACATCTGGAATATTGTGTCCAGTTCTGGGCCCCTCAGCTCAAGAGAGACAGGGAACTGCTTGAGAGAGTCCAGTGCAGAGCAACAAACATGATTAAGGGAGTGGAACATCTCCCTTATGAGGAAAGGCTGAAGGAGCTGGGTCTCTTTAGCTTGGAGAAGAGGAGGCTGAGGGGTGACCTCATAAATGTTTACAAATACATCAAGGCGGAGTGTCAGGAGGATGGAGCCAGGCTCTTTTCAGCAACGTCCAATGGCAGGACAAAGGGCAATGGATACAAGCTGGAACATAGGAGGTTCCACAAAAATATTAGGAAAAGCTTTTCCCCTGTGAGGATGACAGTGCACCGGCACAGGCTGCCCAGGGAGGTTGTGGAGTCTCCTTCACTGGAGACATTCAAAACCCCGCTGGACATGTTCCTGCGGGACCTACTGTAGGCGATCCTGCTCTGGCAGGGGGGCTGGATTAGATGATCTTTTGAGGTCTCTTCCAACCCCTAACGCTCTGTGATTCTGTGGTTCTGTGGTTCAGTGCAAACAGAAATCTGGTTCTGCACGGTAGCATGACTGGCTCAATGCCTTGCAACATGCATTCCTACAGGAGAAATGTGTGGTTTCATTAAATACTTCATGAAAAAAAATGTATTGAAGCTTCCCCCTAACTCTATAAATCCCACAGAGATTGCAATGAACAGAAGTTGTATTTCAAGTATTCATTATTTCTATTTTTGGTGCTTAAGGACATAGAGCATTCTCTATTTTATAGTGCTTTCACTCGCAGTATGATGAAAAATAAAACATTGTTTTAAATGAAAGCAAAATGAGATGGTTTACACCAGGCTAGCAGTGACTTTTCTTGTGTTATTAACAATGTTCAGTCAGGCGATATCGAGTTCTTCAACAAGAGTCCAAATTCCGCTGTTGTTCAGGAGGAGCTGGTGTTCTCACCTCCTACTTCTGTTCAGATGAAATCGGTTTATTTCCCCCCAGCCGCTATTTTATCACTGACTCCACTCACGGGGCATCAGGCTCCTGCTTGTGGCGCCTTCCGTGGCAAAACCAGCTCTTTCCTCGGAAAGGTGCTATCGCCCCGCGGAGCAAATCCTTGCGAGGGGGCCACTAGGTGCTCCGAAGGGGCCGGGAGGTCCCACGCCGCCGCCCCCCGGCACG
>NW_009735295.1:0-1421 GCF_000703405.1 Apaloderma vittatum | reverse complement strand
GGTCTTGGCAGGGGGCAGTTGTAATTTGTCTGGGAGGCTTTGTTGGAAGCATCTCCTTCTCACACACGCACGCAGGGCTCTTGCAGCACCGCTTGGCTTCCATGTTCCTCCTCCCTCTCTGGAGCGCGGGGGATTCGCTCGCCGTGGCCGCGGTGCCTGGCGGCAGCCACCACCCACATTGGTGCTGGGGGGTTTGCTTTTCCCATGCTCCTTGCCGTGTTGCATGTACCTCCTTTTTTTTCTTTTTCTCCCCTTTTTGTCTTTTTTTTTAATCCCCTTTTGTTTGGTTTTTTTTTTTAAAGGCAAAAGAAATCTCCTTCAGAGGCCTTTCTAGATTAAGAAATGGAAGAAAAAATTAAAGATTTTGTTACATTTCAGTGCCCATATGTCAACTTCTTTCTCGTTGCAAAATGTCAGGTTATCTATGCCGCAATTGCCACTTCCTTCTCTTCAATGTACATTTTCTTTTAAAAGATACTGTATCTTTTATCCGCCTGTAATGAGGACAGACGTTTTAATCAGAGGTTAGTCATTTATTTTTGCAAACTATTGTTTTGCTTCATCATTTTTGCAGATAATTAAATGGTTCACTTGGCACACTGTGTCTTCTTTATTAAAACAGGTATTTCTGAAAAAAAGGAAGATGCTATTTTTTGGATCACTGCACAAGAATTGCCTTTATCTTCATCTTCCAGCATAGTTTCTGGTGGTTTTGAGATACCCTCCTGTGTTCAAGTGGTTTAGTACGCGCTGCTCTCTAAAGGGGCAGGCCTGTGCTGCATTACGCCGTCGATCCCAATTCCCACGTGCGCGTTCTTAAGAACAGAAGCAGAACTAAATTTATTTTTTCTGACACTGAATTTTAATCAGGGTGGTCCAAAAACCAGACAAGCTGTGACACAAGCTTTATTCTCCATTGCAACCTCCTTTTACTGAGGCTGAGATTAAAGTCAGCCTGTTCTTCGCCCTATTGCAATTTCCAGTCTTTGGTCTAAGAGACCTGGATAATCTTCAAAGTCTGAAGGGCTCTATTAATATCCAGCAGTTCAGGGAGACGAAGTCTCCTGTAAAATGCTGCAGCTGCGTGTTTCAGAAAGGGAGAGATGTGAGTGTTACTTAATACTGTGTTTAATGAGGTTCAAAGAAGTGTATGTCTTATTAAACGAGCTCATCCGTGGGATCCAGGCTCTCGGCACTCACCGTGCTCCTGGCGCTGCGCTCGGGCGCGCTCGGCCCATTTTTAAGCCGGGAGTCCGCCCGCCCGTGTCATTGCTCAGACGTGCGATTTTCTGGTCAGCCTGCTTGTCCTCCGAAGCAGCGTCCGTTATCTCCGTCATCTCGCTGTTGTGTGCTTGTGCGGGCGTGTAACAGCTCTGGCTGCGGCGCCGCTCCTGCTGCTGCCCATCTCTCGGTGGTCCCAC
>NW_009735294.1:2986-3208 GCF_000703405.1 Apaloderma vittatum | reverse complement strand
CACGTGTTCGCTGTTCGGGCTGCTGTTCAGGTTGCTGCGTGCAGCAGGACACAAGTAGGGGGCTTAGCCGTGCGTTACTGCGAGCGTGGTTTGTTTTGAAAACCGTCATCCTTCCCTTGATGCGTTGCAGGCTGTTGTGAAATGTTTTTCCCATACCTCTGGATGGCTTCCCCCGCACCGAGGCCCCGTCATGTGCTCAGGTCTGCGCAGGTGTCCTGTGCC
>NW_009735294.1:0-2868 GCF_000703405.1 Apaloderma vittatum | reverse complement strand
CCCTCCCTTGGCAGGCGACCCCCGTGCTGCCAGCCCCCACGTCCTGACCCGCTCCCGAGCTCGCCGATGGCGTGGAGCTGCAGCCGAAGCTGTCTCTAACGGGGTGAGCTTTGCTGGTCCTGTGGCGTTGCCGTAGGGTAGTTCACGAGATACTCGTCTTGATGAGATGTAAGCGCTCTGCTGGCGTTTCAGGTCTGGGGAAAATCTGAAGATTTGTGCAGTATTGCAGAAAGCTCTTTCTAAAATCTTAAGATCATGTACGTTTTAAAGGTGGCAACAGTATGGTCAGGGTCGGGGTTTTTTGTTGGTTTGGAGTAGCAACATTTAGTTTCAAAGCCAGGCAGGAGAATGTTTTGCAAGGGATTTATTTATTTAAGTATTTTTAATACCAGCGTTTGAAAACTCAAGTGTAAAAGGCCATGCAAAAATAGCAATAAAGAAGTCCAAAGCTGTAAAAGCTTATGGTGAGGCTTTAAATGCAGAAACAGCTGTTATTTCCTTGGGAGTTGAGGTATATAAACTCTTCCGTGGCTGCGTATCCCCACAATAGTGGTGTGAAGAATTAGCGCTCGCTGCAGTGTGCAAACGGAGCCCGCCAAGCACTGAGGCAGCTATTCATCTATACCCAGGAGCTAAATATGACAATGTTAGCATTTTTCATTTCCCTGACGTTACCATTAATAAAGCAATGATCCAAAAGAAGCTTTGCTGAGTCTGTTCTTTATGCTTCCATCACTCACGACTAGATAATTTCACACAGGATCGTTTTTAAATTAAATGACGATAAAAGCGCTCTGCTGTCCTGTGTTCACTAGTTCATAGAAGTCTATCAAGTCATTAACATGTCATGACAAACTGCTAGTTGGATACAAGAGTAATTAATTATTTGCATAAATAACAGGTTGAACTTTGTGCTTTGAACCACAGTGACATATGCGTCACGTCGCGGACATCGCAGAGCCTCGTGCAGAGGGTTCCCAGGAGGGGTGAAGCCGAGGGTGTCGGTGCAATCGCTTCCTCGCGTGCCTCGAACGGCCAGGAGCTTGGTTTGGGTTTTGATGCTTTTTGTGCTCTTAAGTTCTTCGTTAATGGCTGCTTCAAGAGAGCCTCTGATCATTGGAGATTTCAATGAACAATTATACAGATTTTCATAATCACCATTAATCACCACATATTTCTCAAGGTAATTACAGCAATTATTATTTAGATTCCTCTTTTATGTGCGCATTGTAGAGAAGAACAAGTGCTTATTACGCTGGGTAGTGTAGAGAACTATGGTCTGAAGTTCTTTGTCATCCAGAAACTCATTATGTTAGCTGATGCTGCCTGTGAAAGTTCGTCAGCATGTTTAAATTAGGGTAGCATTGGCAGGTCTGATTATTTAAATCTGGTAGCTTTGCTAAAAATATAGTTATTCAAGAAAGATGAATTACTAATTTGACAACTGAGATTTAGTTGGAGTCTACAGCACAGAAGGCAGCATCTATCATGTGCTTAGGGGAGGGTGACAGTACTTTTTCAGATTAAAGAGAGAATTTCTAAGTGAGCTAACAAGTTATATTTATAGAGCACACTTCTGTGGCCTGCCCTTTAAAGGCTGAGAGTGAGTCTTAGTAAATTATAACGAAGGAGGAGCCTCTGGTTAAAAGTTGGTCGTGCTTCTCGTTGGCTCCGGTGCCCTTTCGGGTTCCCCTCACCGGGGGCTCCAGCCTCCTTCTGGCTGCCTTTGGGGCTCCAGGGGCATGCCGACCTTCGGGCTTGGTTTAGGAGCATTCTGGCTGCTGGCTCAGGGCTGGGAGCCAGACCAGGAGCTGTACTGGGACCAGAGCGGGAGCTGTACTGGGACGAGACCGGCTGAGGGCAGTGGCTGCCCCGGGAGCACCAGCCCAAGCGGGTGTTCCTGCTGCCAGCCCCATGCAGGGTGGTGCAGGGCAGGAGCAGCTTTGCCTCCCTCTGTAAGGTGCAAACGTTTTAGAGGTCTTTAAAAATATTTTAAAGTCAACCTTTTACAGATGTCAGTGAGCTGACCGGTGGCGATGTGAGTAATGCGGGCGGTGGCGGCACTGTCAAAACGGGACCTTGCCCACCTCTGCTCTGAATCACTACGTGTTGCCGTCGGAAGGAGAGCTGTGCTTGATCATTCACCAGCACCAATTCCTTTTATCCCTTTTGTCACCGTCTGCTGGTCTCCAGCGTGGGGCACAAATTGACTTTGAGAAGCAGCGAATAGCTCTTGGCCAGACCCAGGCAAGATCTGCAGCTCCAGGCCAGAGCCGGGCTGGTAAGTCCTGACGCTGCCCATGGACCTGGAAACGTGGGGCAGGATCTCGGCACAGCAGCGCGCGTACACAGAGCCTGCTCAGCTCGTCGGAGACTGCCAGGAATGCTGCAAAAGCAACAGCGGGAAAAAAAAACAGAAAAAGGGAAGGAATCGGAGGATGCCACTGGTGTTTATTTACAGCACAACATCAGAACAAGGGACATGGAATTAAAAAGCCTCCTACAGTTCTGGTTTCATTTAATTTTATTATGAAATTAACTGGCTGCTATAAACGGCAGTTGCATGCTGTCTTGTAGGGCGCAGCAGGAGCGCTGGACCCCGTGGCCAGGCCCCGGTGGGACCCCAGCAGGCGGTGGTGGGAGCCCAGGAGCTGCCCTCACCCCTTGCCTCCTCTGCGGGTCCCACAGAGCCGGTACGTGGCGGGGGACTGCTTTAAGGGCTCAGCTCACACAAGCTCCGAATCTCCTCTCGCACACGTGCAGCACCGAGCCTCCCCTGTAAAACCGCTGCACGGCGTCGCTGCAGCAGGGGGTGTCGGAAGCAGCGTGGTGCACGGGACCCTCGCGAAGCTTGACGTGACGTGGTCT
>NW_009735293.1:0-4575 GCF_000703405.1 Apaloderma vittatum | reverse complement strand
ATGAGAACGAAACCGATCTATGGCCTGCTCCAAATTGGGAGAGATATGACAAGAAACGACATAGCAAAAGACTTGAGATTGGTTGTTTTAATGAAATTATCTTCGATCTGAGGCGTGATAGAAAGAAAAGCTGGTGCATTTTGGGGTTGCGTCCCTTGGAGCAAATAAACCACAGCTCAAGTCTTGCTTTAAGCCATTGGGGTTTCAATGTCATCTATTTTTCCCCAGATTAGCTGCCCTCGGTCTTTGATAGCGGCGTCTTGGGAGCACCTTGATATCTCCGCGCCATCCTCACGCACTTCTGTTTGGGATATCTTGAAAAAGATAGTGGTGACCTGAAGAATACTGATAACGGAGAAATAAAGCGGGCCAGGAGGACTGCTGGAGCGAGGCAGATATGAAGGCGCACTGGTAAATAATAAGTGCTCGGCAGGGTGCCAGCCAAGGAGCAAAATCACACAAAATTTGTGCGTATCGAAGAAAAACAAGGATTCGGTCATACCATAGAAGCTTGGATATAATGAGGAGCAGTAGAATGAATGTAAAAAGAGAAAAAAAAAAAAGAAACAAGGCTAACTTGAATATCATGGAAAATATTCTGCTCTGCCTTTAGCCTTTCTAATAACAACCCAAGTGAGGTTGTGGGGGCTCTTGAAGATTGATCCTATAGGTATTAATTAAAGAGCCAACAAACCTGCAATAGGCAGCAATCTCCTCCCTCCTGGTGGGATTGCCCAAATGATGTATTTTTTGTGTCTACCACCTCTGGCTTATGAAGACAAAAAGAGCTTTTTAAATTATTTACTTATTTTTATTTTATTTTATTTATTTCATTTTATTTTTTAGTGTAAGCGAAGCTGAAGGTGGAAAGACTTTGGCCAGGAAGGTGGTGGCAGGTGACCTGGGCTTCCTGCAGCCGTAAGTTCTTTCGTGAGCTGTGTTTTATCTGCTGGCAGGTGAATTTCTTTCGTTTGGGCTTAACAAGGGCAGTGAGTGCTTTTGGTGAAAAAAAGGGGGTGGAGGAGCGAGCAGGAGGATGCTTTCCCATTAAAAAACCCACCAACCGCAACTTCCGAAGGATCTGGCCACGCTGCTGACAGGGAGTGGAAGGCAAAGGAAAAGTGAGCAGTGATTTCAGCTGTGCCGAACACGCATTTTTCACAAACCTAGTAATTTTTGAAAGTTGTTTTTCTGAAATATTAAGGGATGTACTAATGCCACAAAACTGACCCAACTCACGGGAGCCTTGCAGCAGCTTTTAGAGCAAAAAAAACCCCAACAACCCACTGTGCTCGGGAGCAAATGGCAAGCAGCAAAGGGTACTAAATTCGATGAATAAAAGCGAAGATGCACAACATACCCGTGCGCACGTGATCGAGGGAGTCAGGCTGAAAGATAAAAAGCATTTTCTGCGTCCTGGTAAATCCAAAAAATATATTCCCTAATGCTGTGTTAGGTAAAAACCAACAGCCATCGTATGAGCTGCCGGTTGATATGCGCTCAGGGCCTCAGTATTCCCAATATCATTGTAAAAAAAAATATCCATTTAAGCCAGAAACTGCGGGCGGCGGCGGAGACGTGGCTCATGTAAATCCCTCAGGACTGCGAGAGGACACGCATCATTTTGTGCAATAAGCAAGCACTTCGTTCTGTGAAGTGAGTCCTCTTCGTGAACCTTTTAGACTTTTTTTAAATTGTTTTTATTTTCCCCAAATCAACGTGATTTAATCTAACAGTATGTAAAGGATTTTAAAGGGTAACGCTTAACATTAACTGGAAATACAGGGAGAATTGCAGTTGTTGGCTTGCTGCTTCATTAGCATTGTAGCTGTTCTCTTTTTTTCTTTTTTCATGGTCTATTTAATGTATCTTTACTTGTGTGCAGGTGACTTAAGTGTCAGAGTTCCTGTTAAGTGGAAGAATAATACAAAAATGCTACTACTAATGCAACACCTCTTTTTATTCTTTTTTAAAATTTTTTTTTCCTGCATGACTTTCTTCCAAGCAATGGATTCTTATTGATGTTGCTTCTTCTTGCAACCACGTTGGCAAATGTTTAGGGGTGTGACAGGGAAGCTTTTAGGCACGTGAATGCTCCAGTTGACTGTGACTATGGGTTGTGCAGTGAGAGATCAGCAGTAACTTTTCTGACCAGACTGTGAATAATTAGCGTTACTCTCACAGTGAGAAACGACTTTTCACAGCGTTTCAACCCATAATGTTAAATCAAATACTGGGACCAAGCAAGTGAAGATCGCGCTCTCTCCAGATATTTCGGAAAAAAAGATTGAGTTCCTTGGATGAACGGCCTCTGGGGGTTATTAGTTTAGCTTTTATAAGAGTGGATGCTCTAGGTTTTAATTTGTTTTTCCCTACTCGATCACTATATTCCTTTGGAGGCTACTTCTTGTTAAGCCACGACTCCTGTTATTTCCTTTGCTGAGATTCCTCAGAACTCGGTGCCTCCGACAGGCACTAAAACCCAGCAGCAAGGAAACAGCAGCGCAGTTAACCTCCTTAACACCGATAATAAATAAGCACTAATAAGATATGTGCCAGGGTAGCAATTGCCCTGACATAATAAGATGCACGAGTTTAAATAAGTGGTAGCTGGTGTCATCATGCTTTTCGGTGCGAGGCACGATATCTTTGGGGTAATTTATGCATCAGATTTTCTAGGCAGCTCAGCCGCTCCTAAGATGGTTTGGTCCAAGTGGCCCGGTCTTCATAAATTCCTGACACGGAGAAGAACCCTTTGTTTTTCCAGGTGCCTATCTCGGATTCTTTAAATACATTGTCACAGTTCATAGAATCATAGAATCCTAGAACAATTCAGGTTGAAAAAGCCCCTTGGGATCATCGAGTCCAACCATTGACCCTACACTACAAGTTCTCCCCTAAACCATCTCACCCAACACCACATCTAAGCAACACTTAAACACATCCAGGGATCCAGTTGGGGGGTTCTTGGAAATTTGGCCTCTGCCCTTCTTTGCTAAAGCTGCGTTTGGCTGGATTGAAGCCAGTTTGGTTTGAGAATCTTTCTTTCCAACCTCTATTCTATGATTCTACATTTTACGTCCCCGCAGATCAAAACATCTCTCTTCATCTCACCCTACTACCGACGAGCAATCACACCAACTCCGTGGTGAATATACACACTCTGGGGCATGAGGGGAGGGGTTTTTTTAATTGTAAAGCAATTCTTCAGGGTGGCTTTAGTGACATGTTTTAAAGGGAAGGCTGAGCTTCTCTCTGCAGCAGGCCTAAACCAGGAAAACGCAAAATTTAACCTCCGTCTCCAATACATTTAAGTACTGGAAACACTCGTGCTATAGCTGAATTTCAATACTCACCAAAAAAAAATAATAAAAAGAGGTAATACTGAATAACCAGTGCTATGGAAAGACTCGTGCTATGGCTGAATTTCAATACTCACCAAAAAAAAATAATAAAAAGAGGTAATACTGAATAACCAGGAGATATTTGCAAGTACCAATATTAATTAGACAGTCATCGTTTATAAAGGATATGATTTGTGAATTGTAACCAACTCTGAGTGATTGTGCTAATTGATTACGGTTTGGAAACAGAAATGTAAATTTGTAAGCCTCGTGCTTCATTATTACAGTGATTATTTATTTTTTTTTTGCTCTGCAGTTCCCCTGACACTTTTTGTGTCACTAGAGACAAAGAGTAATAATACCAGCAAATGGTCGTGTTTTATCTCTGTAATATTGCTGGCAAATTGAGACGGCGCGGTGGCAAAATCGTGGAGGAAGCTTTCTCTGAAGTGCCCACATCTCTGCTTTATGGAGCTTGTCAGATTTTCGTCATTGCTTGGTTGCAAAAAAAAAAACCCCAAAACATCTGTTCCTGCTTCTGAGAAATATTTGTAGCTGATTTACAGCAGGATTTAATTACTGCCAGTGAATGGTGGTTGGGTGCCATACAGGACTAACAGATTTTTATCTGTGCTCCTTTACCTCGATGAGGGGTAAGTGACAAATCAGAGCCATCGTTAACTGCGACGCCGGTACCAAAGGGTGTTGGCTCAGGAGCTGCATGGGGAGAGGCTTCAAACCCTGGGCAGCACCCGAAGGATTCACTTTCAGGGTTGCTCGCAAAGTGATGTTCTCAAGCTCCGTGTCGGAACGCAGCTCGCTAAATCCTAAAACCATGTGAGCTCTGAACCAAAACTGGTGAAGCTCTAATATGAGCCTTGACGGAGATGCTGGGAACCTTCTGAGCAGCTGCACTTATTGTTGCTCATGCTTTTTTAAAGTGCTGATGGCTGTTGGCTCCGAACGCTATGCTTTCAATAGAGTTTTTTAAAAAAAATATTTATTTATATTTTATTTTTATGTTTTAGCCGTCCATCTGCTGTCTGGGAAACATCTTCTTAGATGTTTGTATCATCAAGACGGTACAATCTGCTTTTATACTGTCCAGAAAGGAGAGGGCATCTTGCTCATCTAGACATATCAATACATAAATACGACTGATGGCATTTGATGATAATAATTTATCTGAAAATTAGAGAGAAGACTCGATGATCCCAAGGGTCTTTTCCAA
>NW_009735292.1:0-3373 GCF_000703405.1 Apaloderma vittatum | reverse complement strand
AATGACAGAAGAACAGGAACAGACCCGTTGAAATAGTAAAACAGTGGGATTCAAAAGTGCTTTAGTGAGAAAATAAAACAAGAGAAGGAGACTGTTGAGTTTAAAGGTTCGTCTAGTGAATGGGTATTAATGAATTGATTATCAATTTCTTTGGCTCTCTTCTGTGTAGAAAAAAAAAAACACAGTGGGGGGAAAAAAATACAGAGAGAATGTCGCCTGTGCTGGGGTGGGAGGGTGGGTCACCAGCTGCATTCCAGCTTGCAGATGTTTCTCTCTTTTCCGTCTCCAGGAAAGGAATCTGCCAGCTCATCTAACGCTCCCTTCCATCCCCACGGAACGGGGAATTCAGTCCGTGCCGTTGGGTTCTTGCAAGTCAGGCTTGAGAACAAGCTGCTGCCTTCCCACAGGAGGAGCAGGGCAGATTTTCAGAGGTACTTGGGTGCCTAAAGAGAAGGAGACCCGAGAGCCCTCGTGTGCCTAGTTTCGTAGGAGAAGAGCAAGCAAACTTAAGATAGAGGCGTGTTTTGGATAGGATGGTCAAATCCCACTACCCCGGTATTTACGGAAGTTACACTTTCAGAAATGCTCTTTAAAGGCTGATCTTGTGGCTTGACCTACAGGACTAGGAGCAGTTATTTTTCCACCCAAGGACGTAGCAAAACAGTGAAAACCTGAAAAGGTCACCTCTGTGAGCTCAAAAACAAGCAAAGCATCCAGCTAATAGGATTATTTTTAGTATGCAATTAGGTTGACTATTTTATTCACTGTTTATCTATAAAAGCTTCAAGCAAACACTCATTAGTGGTTGCTGGGGAAAACACTCATGTACAAACTGTGCAAAAGATGACTTCATCCTCTTCCTTTCTTTTCTTCCAAGAAAGCTGCTGTCCTTTCCCAGTAAAGGAGGGAGGTCGCTGCTTCTTGTGCAAAAGCGAATTTCCACACGGAGCAGCTGTCACGGCTGCAGAGTGAACTTTTTCTCCCTGCGGCGTAATGAAAGCTGGTTTTTGGGATTATGCTGGAGACATAAGAGAAAGTTTAAAATCTACCTAAAACCTGATATGCTGATATTTAAGTAGAACAATCTATGTCACGTACTACTTGCTGATTAAGGCTACGCGCATAAGCGAAGCTTGAGTTACCGACTGGTAGATGCAGTGAATTTAAGGTAAGCTGAAGCGTGTTCTAAAGATGCACAGTCAGATTTCCACCACCTTAGCAAGAGTAGTGAAAGCTGGTTAACTAAGCTGAAAATTACTTTATGGGCATAACCCTCAAATATTACAGCTTTTTACTGAGTCAACTGTCCGGTTAGAAGGACGCTCTGCAAAGGCCAGAATTGTACCCGCCCAAATCTCTGTGTTGCAAGAATTTTTAACAACTTCGTATTTTTAAAGTATCTTTGTGAGTTTACTTTTAAAAGTGGCAGCAGGTGGACATCTGAGCTGTGAACGTCCTATGGTAAAATACAGAAATTTTTAGAATTATGATTTAGTGCATAAAGAGATACGTGTGAAAAGAGCAGAATTCTAAAAAATAAGTTCTTGCTGGCACTTGCACAATCCTCCTATTCTCAGTAACACCGTTCTTACCTTTGTTGAAACTGATTATTTCTGCTTTTCACACAGTAGTGTCTATGAGGAATTGCAAATCTCCGCATTTAACTTTAAGGATAGAAGGCAAAACAACTGTTTGGTTTAGTATATGCTGCTTTATATTGCTTGACATTACAAAGATTCTTGTTGTTCCCTGTTTTTTACACAGAAATCTTAGGTTAAAAGAGTCTCCTGGTACGGAGGTACACGCTAACCCAAAGCTAAGGCAAACACTCACTTTGGCAATTTCATACTTGCAAACATTTTTTTCCCTTAATTTCTGGTGATGAGCCTGTTCCTAACTTGGACGATGTGTGTGTTTATTCCAAATGATATTGAGTAAACATTCAGGCAGCTTCTGCTAATCTCATATGTTATTTTAGCTGATTTTCCTGTACGGCTTCTCCCCTGGAATTCAAATTAATGCAGCTTAAGACTTTATCAAGTGATAAAGAGTAAAATATTTGCTCCAGCAGTAGAACATCAGCTTCCTGTTACTGCTGAGCCTTTATTAAGCCAATTATCGAAGTCTCAGAGAGCAAGCACTGATACCTCTCCATTGAGAAGACTGATGTCTCTGTCAGGGAGAAGACTTTTGAACCTGTGCCATCAACAGCTTTGGGAGAAGGTTTTTAAAGGGTGATCTCGCCTGGATCTAAAGAATAGCCTGAACTCATGCCTTAGTAGGTTGGGAAAGTGTTTTAAATTTTTGTAGTCATGTGTTTATTTAGTAACAGCTCTCAAAAATAAGATTTGGTTTGTAAAAGCAAGTTCCCTGTGGTTTGGTCTTTCTGGAAAGGGATGGAGTTCCTGGCTGTCAGCTGTTGCCAGAATGTGTGAGCTTGGGGTGGGAAGGTTTTTTTTGTTCGTGCAAACTCTTGAGTCAAACAGCAGAGAGCTCAGAGCTGCTGGCCCTGAGTCACCTGCGTGGTTTCAGCGGCAGGACTGCTGGTTAGCTGAGCGCTGGTAGCGCTAATGAGGTTTGCTGTGCCTCACCTTCGTTGGCAAGAAGTTGGCGTCGACTCTTGCCTGACTCCAGATGCTTTAATCAGAATGGCAGGTGGGGTCACGGGGCGGATTCAGAACAGCGTGCAAGTCTGTCAGCCTGCCTGAAGCTGCTGTCCTGCTAGAGGACGAAGCAGCACGTCTGACCGTGCTCAAAGAGATGGGTTTAACAAAACCCCTGAGCACACTGTGCCATGGCTGGTGTGTGTCAGGCTGAGCTCGCTCTCTCCCATCTGTTCTCTCTGACCAGGTGGTCTTTGACCTTCAGGTCTGAGGCCTGTCAGATCTTACTGTGAACGTGAGCTCTGCTTTTCTCCAGCAGGTTCTTGTCCAGCTGTTGGGTTTGTACAAGCCGCTGAGCAGCCTTTAGGTGTCAGCTTTGGGCTTTGCTGCCATGGCTTTAGGAACCAGCTGGAACGGGAACAAATCCATGTCGCAGGCACAGTGTAATTTGGTTTTTAGCTGCAGGAACAAAGTCTTCGTACTCCATGAGACCTGCTGGCTGTTCTACAGGTCAGTTCCCTGGGGCTGGCGCTTCCTGTTATGCTGCTCTCAGTTCACCAGAGATGGTGGCGCCTTCTAGATGTCTCTGAACTGCACCAAGGCAGCCAAACTGCGTGTCTGCCCACCCAGCGTCACTGGCAGTGGGGTTTAGGGTTTGTGAGTTTCTTAAGTTACTGCTTTTAGGTACAATATTAGAATGGTGGGAGAAGAGGTTTGTGTGTTTGACTCTTGCCTTTTGTGCTTGGTGCTATGTGGATAAAAGCCTGGGT
>NW_009735291.1:0-18672 GCF_000703405.1 Apaloderma vittatum | reverse complement strand
AACGATACAATTTTTAGAAAGAACAAACCAAGAAATGCCCTCCCCCAAACTTTTAGGAGCTTCTTGAGCTACAGCAGCTTCAAAGTATAGTTAAAAGCACAACAGAACCAAACTCTTCTTGCTGGTGGCAGGTGATGTAAGGAGTGTTGGTGACCACACATTTCTCACTAGAAAGTTCAGGCTGGATGATACAAAAGGCCTCTTCATTAAGAAGGGTGGTGAACAGAAACAGGTTGCTGAGAGAAAGAGTAGTCTCCATCCTCAAAGACTTTCAAGGCTTTTTCATTGCTGTTCTGATCTGTGGCTAGTGAAAGTCCCACTTTGAGCAGAAGATTAGACCAAGTGACATCTAAAAGCCCCTTTGAACCAACATTTCTATGATTCTGTGGTAAGTTGTTTAAAACTTCCCATTCAATAAGTTGGTCTGCTTATATTAAACCTGAACCAAATATTTTGAATGCATCATGAAATATACTTGCTGAAATCATGTGGATTTGCAAAAGCAGAACATTCCTTGTGAATTTTAATGACTATAATAAACATTAGTTTCAGAACTACCAAAAAAACTATTATGCGGGAGTGTCTAAACGTGTTCTTGACTTGAAAAGCACTTTGGTCATGGTGTGTTATAAAATACTGTGTTATGAACTGGGTTGTAGCTATAAGACTCGAGAAGAAATGCAGATGGATTCCATTCAGTAGGTATGAAATAATGAAAGAACAGACAGAGAAATTGGACTCTTGTTTGTCTACTGTTAGGAAGACTAAATACAGCTGCCTTTTTCCTCTCGCTTGCTTTAGGGACATCTTTACCTTTGAAATCTACTTAATGTCAGAACGTGTTTTTCTGTTTGGAGCTGAAACTGCATATTCACAAAGAAAATGGACTTGGGCAATAGCTAAGGTAACACTGATAATTATCTTTTCCAGTTAGGCCAGGAGCCTTTTTACAAGGAGTAAAGTGTCGTTGTTAGCTTAAAATCCTCTGAGAAGCCATTCATGATGAATACTGATCTATCGTGTGTGTGTAAAAGTTTCTTGTGCGGCAGAAAGAAAAAATGTTTGTGTTTTAATGTTTGAAAAAAGAAAATAAAAGGGAAAAGAAATTGAAGCAACATGTTAATACCAACCTTAAGAGTATATTAAAGGTGCTCTAGTATAAGGACATACTATATGAATTTCTGTTAGGTTGTTTATGATTGTGATTTTGTTCTTTTCGCTGAAACAGAATTCATGAAGCAGTACTGTATTTTATACAGTACCAAATGCTAGTAATCACATTACTAATTAAGTCAATTGTACATTAAAAAGCAAAAATGGTTGAATTGTAGAGTATGAATGGAAAAAAATACTTGATTCTATAATTTAAATTTAATGTAGATATGGGTTTATGACTGATAAATCTGAAAGTCTTATTTTTTCACTGTGGCTTTCATCCTTGTATCTTATAGATTTGCAATATCTTGATTTGTTTTTTTTTTAGGGGAAGAGGGTTTTTTTTCTTCATCTGACTCACCCCATTTTCTTTGGTAGCATTTTGTTCCCCCTGTGGCTGAATGCTTATTAGAGAGAGACTGTGACCTGATTGGCCAGCTGTACTACAAAGATTGCCATAACCTGGATCAATGGAGAAAAGGCTGGTTTGCTATAGAGAAGTCAAGCCTTTATTTTTGTCTTGAAATGGAGAATGCTGAAGAAGATTCCATCTATCTAAGGAGGCTACAAGAACTAAGTAAGAATTTTACTAAGCAGTTAGAATTCAGGAAATACTCTACAGAATAAGTTTACTATTTAAGGACATTTCTGCTGCATTTTAATGTCATAAACGTTAGGGAGCTCAGCCCTTTGCGTGAGCCAGATGCTCTTCCAACTCTCATCTACGTATGAAGTTGGTAATGTTCTGTCTTGGATATTTTCCCCCTACTTAGTGACATACAGTAGGGAGATTTTTCACAGCTTCATAATGAATGAAGACAATTTTTTTCCAGTTGCAGCAGTATATTTCTTTACAAGAATATGGAAGAGTGTGTAACCTTTTGGGATTATTTGCTCTCATTTTTGATAGGGCAGAAATACTGCAGAACGTATTCCTGAGATGATTGACAGGCCTAGTTTTAAAATACTCAAATGTACTGGAAAAAAAGTACAATTCTCTTGGAAAACTATTTCACAGACTAATAGACTTTCCTTTTTTTCTGATGCTAAAAATATTCTTTGCTCAATATCATGACATAGAAAGATAAGAATATTTATACAATTGGTCTTCTATGACCGATTTTATGTCATTGTCTGTAATTATACTCTGAATCCTCTTGTAAGCATATCCATGCTACTAGTCTTTATATTACACAAAGCAGTATTTGATGTAGGAAAGTAAAAATAATTTTAGGTTTTATATTAAAGTACCATAGGGAAGATAATTTAGCTCTTCATTGATGATCCTCTTTGTAAAGGCTTTCAGATTGTGGACTGTTTTTCAGGAACTTGCCTAAATGCCATGGGGCTTTCTGCTGTTTATTTACTGCCACTTTACATGTGCTGTGAATAACACCATTAAGCTATTTTTTAATAAGAGCTATTTTTTATGCCTCTAGCTATCGTTTAACTTGTGAATACTTCTTCATCACGATTCAGAATTGAAAGGTTAGGCAGTAGGAGAATTGTTTCTGATGCTAGTTTTGATAATGCAACAGTAATTGCTCCTGCCTTAATCATACGAGCATCCAAAATCTGTGCATATCTCAAGTATAGCAATAAAACACACACTTAGCTTTTGGTTGAAAATTGCTTTTGCATGGCATTCTTTTTTAAATATTAGTTTTATAAGAGTTGTATTTCTTGGAAATACTATATGTCCATACTCTTCTATCTTTTCAATTTCTGGTTTCCCCGGAATAAACCTGCTTCACTCATAAGGCTAAATTGTAACACTGAAACTTGCCAAATAATGAATCATCAGTGGAAGTATAGTCACTTACCTTCTTGTTATTTGACTCGGTAAATGTGAGTCAGTCAAGGAGTATGTGTCGTACAAGAACATCATGAAATATGCATCAGAATATGTTTATTGAGCTTCACTGATATTCAGGACTTCACTGTCTGAGAATTACTTGAGATAAGATTTGGATTATGTATGACCTAAGCTTTGAAAGAATTAACTTTTCAGAATTTTGAATTAGTAAACAGGTTACATTTCATTTACCATTTTTAGTATAGTGCACAGTGTATGTAAGTTTTATATGCACTGTTACTGGAAGCTGTCCAGGTGTATTTTCTATATTATGTATAATGTAGGTCTTTTGCAGGGTGCTTTTTTTTAGAAGAATCAGGCAACATAAAGAAGAGGGGTAGTGATCTTCCATGTATGCCATCTAATTTGCACTATATTATTTTAAATATCTGCAGCCATTAGGGTGCAAGTGAATTAATGGATTTAAAAAAAATGAGTTTACTTCTGAGTCATTGTATTCTAAAACTTGTATTTACAAGTTTAATTTTAATATGATAAAGTCCTGTAGCAAGTTTTCACGTTAAAAAGTACCTGTTTAACCTTTCTTCATAATTTCCTGTCTTATTTTTAATTCATTTGAAATGTATAAGAACTCCATGCTCATTTTGTCACTGAAGATTGTTTTGAAAAAACATGTCGAGATGTGTATGCATGTGGCTATATATAATGTGTCTGTAAAGATCATGTGAAAGTGTATTTGTTTTGTTTTCAGCAATCAGTAGTGTGATACAAAATGGAGAGAAAATAGATGTCCTGCTGCTCGTTGAAAAAGGAAGGTAAGGTTCCCATCTGAATAAAGCTTTGATCTACTCCTATATTGATGTCTTAGAATTCTTGCTGATCAGTCATGGAGCGTTTTCACTTGCTGTTGCGAGAGAGAGAACAAATTTTCAGACTTTTTAAAGGAGGGAACATCTTTGTATATTAATTAGGTTTTATGTCTGTGTCAGGAAATGCTAACAAGTACTGCTTAATTAAAAGCAGTTTTCCCACTGGGAAAATTATTCCCAGTCAGATTAGTCTGCCAATAATGGTTTCTTCAAACAGACTGAACTTCTTTTACCCTGTGAAGAAAGGGTACCTCTTTGGAGCCTTATGTCTGAGAACTCTGTCTCTCTGTCTGTACAGGTCAAGATTGAGAGGGTGTGTATGAGTCCCCTGATTAGTTTTATTGTAATGTCTCATCTCAGTTAACAACATACTAGCTAGAAAAAACATACTTGTTAATCCAACATGATCAATACCTGCTTCCACGTAGGAAATATTCTGCTGAGATGACTTGTCGAATTCAGATATGGGAGGTTGACAGTTGAAGTGAGATAGGGTATTTCTGCCCCATAAATGGGTACAAATTTAAAGATTAAAGTTAAATTATTGAAAATAAATCTTATTTTGTATTAGGTTGTTAGGTTTTTTTAATTCCTACGGTAGATTATTGGGCAAACATCTATGTAAGAAGTGGTGCAGTTTTTACAGTCTTCTGAACAGTCAATAATAGGCTAATAAAGGAGGATTGCTTTTCTCTTTGTTGGAGAAAAAAACCACAAAACCATAAATGGCTTCGACATATATTCAGAGGGGGAGAAACTAGTTGGAGAAATTCATTGTAACTTGTGTGTTCTGAATTTTGACTCTTCCTAAGATACTGTTTAAGTTCAAGAATTAAGTAAGGCATTTCAGATCAGAAACAAACACTTTTTTTTTTTTTTGCCACGAAGAAGCATATTGAAAGATTCAGCCTTAAGTAAGCTTCCAGTAACCAAGTAACCACTGTTAAGTAACCAAACGGGGAATCAGAGACATCCTGTGCAAGGTGCAGTCCAACAGATGAATACAAACTGTGCATCTAATTTCATGGATGTCAGTGCTGAGCAAAACTTCTAGCTCCTACTCAGCTTTTATAATTTTTTTCGTTATAATATTTCTGTCAAGTGAGGGTAGGTTTTCCCTGGACTGCTTTAATAGTTTAATGGAAATTGTGAACTATTTGAAGATAATTTTAACAGGGCACTGGCTGATTTATGGTGACCATGAATGTGTTGAATTTTTCTTCACTGAAGTCTGCCATAAAGAATTTAAATGCATAGTGTTCACATTGTCTTAACCATTAAAAGCCATATGAGTGTACAAGTTTTGGCATAGTGATTCTGCTTACAATATTACTCCGAAAAGTATCCAGGTGTTCAGCACAGTTGCTTGATATTGCATCTTGCAGTGAAAAGAAATTTAATGTATGAGTGGGGAAAATGATTAAGCATAATAACACTTTTATCTTTAGACTCAATTATTGTAAATGGAAACAAAACCAGTAATCCTTCTTCTGCCCCTCCAAATCCTAGATTAGTTAATTAATACCTGTGAGATGTCATCAGCATTAACTAAATGATACATTTTTGTTTCTAGATTCTCCTGTTTTGTCCGTTATTTTATAGCAGTGCTTGTCTGTTGGCAACTTTGGCATAGATTGATCACTTGGAAGAGATCCTACATATCGATCAATTGACAACTTTCATGTTAATTTGTTAGTCACTTGAATGCAGGATAAATGATATTGCAAGAATGAAACAAAACAAGTAAGATTTTTCCAGAATTATGAAAAGTTTGAAAAAAAACCCCAAACCAAAACAGTTCTTTGTATGAAGAAGTAACTACAGTTGATTTTTTAAATTTGGTGAATTTTATTAGAAGAAACGATGAAGATATCCTACGTATTTTCCTACTGAAGCTCATAATGTTCTGTTTTGTTGATTTTGTTACTGACTTGGAACTAGCTTCCCTATACTTAGAAATACTTAGTTAGGCCTTTATTTCAAGTCCCAGTCATTCGATTGATTAACTAGGGAAAATAATACATTACACATATCATACCCTTTTCTTTGACACTTTTTCCATTTACTGCTTGTGCAGTGGAAGAAGACTACCTGCTCAGAAATAAGAGGTGGTAATCCTACCATACATTGCAAAATAGTGGTGTATCATGAGAGGCTGAGCCAGACGAAAACATTTTCAAAACAACAAGGCAGTTTCTCTTTTAAAGATTGTTGTTGGTTTTGAAGGTTAGTGTGCTTCCTAAATTTTCACAATAATCCTAGATTTTTTCTAGTTTAGAATTATTTTCTCCAGGTCTCAAAGGTGTTTCACGTTTGTCTTTGGATATCTTTGCTGAAGTAAATTAGAGAGGAACACATTCCCTTTTGTTCCCTTTGGAACGTATTGTCCAGCCTGTCCAGCTGGAAATCTTGACTTCTGGCAACATCATTCTTGTATGCCATAATCATTCACCTTTTCTTATGTTTTGCTTTTCTGCTTAAAATCTTTTTGACTTCGTGCTAGAAGTAGCACACTGTTTCCTGGATTTCTGCATCTAACACTTCCCTCTGTCACACAGATACGTCCTTTGATTTGCTCCATATTCGATTTAGGTTTTATTTCCCCTTGTTCTTTCCTGTCTATTTGTAAAATTCAGAAAGTGGCTGGTGATACTCAGTATCTTCTCACCATCCAAACAGAAGTTCCATATTAGGTAGGTGAAGAAGCTACTCTTCTGTAGTTCAACAGAGGTCAACAGAGGGATGTATACTCTGAAGAGAGGAAAGGTGTCTGAAGACAACTGTATGCTGTAATTTTAAATACATCTTCTATACATAAAATGTAATGCAAAAATCTCTAATGCCATGCTTGAAGGAAGAACAGTTGCGCAGAGAAATGTTTCTTCTTTTTTCTGTAATCATTTAAGCTTTCTCTCAGGTATCAGTGAATGTTTTCAGACCATAATGTAATCCAGATGGTGATTTTTATTATTTTTTTCTATTACACTTCTCTTGTAGTTAGCTCTTTCTTATTATAGATAATAAACCTTCCGTGCATACTGGCACAATTTCTTTATGTTGATGGTTTGTTAATTACAAAGCTTTCTTCTTAACCCTTTGATGATAGCCATACAATTTCTTGCAAAATGCAATTAAGAGCACAAAATTCTAGAATCCAGAAATAATCTAAACATAATATGTAGATGACTGAAAGGACTAGTGCTTCCAGTGTGATGTGGTGGATAGATAAGACCATTAATATCCCTTGAAGCAATATTGCTGACCTTTGGTATATATCTGCAATGAGGAATTTCCATGCTTTACTTGCAATTTAACTATTCTGATATAATTTCATGGCAATGCATACCTTCTTAGTACCTCTCTTTTCAGACATATAGATGATTAGAATCACTTGGAAATTGTTGGAGGGCATTGAGTGTGAGCTGATGTCTATTTGTCACCCTTCCTCCCCACAACCTTTACCCAGAATCACTTCTTGTCACTGCTTTCCCACTGGAGAGCTGTACAACAAAGTGTGCAGATGTAGCTAAAGCTTGTGGACTTTTCAAGATGAGTTGAAGATAAGCCTTTGCACTGTTGCGGATGAAGCGCACTTATGTGTGGTGTTTGACTGCTGGCACAGAAGGATGTGATGGTATTCCATGAAGGAGTTAAAATGCTAACAGAAGCTTCCTTGATGTCAGACCGGGTGATCTTGGACTGCTGCAGTCATTTGTGCCAAGTCAGTTGCCTCACTTCACTAAGGCAGAAATCTACATTTGTGCACCTTCTTGTTTGAGTACTTAAATTATGGATTTCTTGGCTATGGATTGTATGTGTTTCACACTTAAGAGAGTAGAACCTCTGCCATTTTTCACTATGTAGTCGTTATTGCTAACCATTTGTTATGAAATGTGTGCTCTTTATCGGTCATCACAGTAAAAATTTGTGGTAGTTTAACCCCAAATGTCAACTAAGCTCCACACAGCTGCTTGCTCATTATGCCCTCAGGTGGGACGGGGGAGAAAAGCAGAAGAGTAGAAGTAAGAAAACTCATGGGTTGAGATAAATAACAGCTTAATAAGTAAAGCAAAAGCTGTGCACGCAAGCAAAGTAAAACAAAAGCTGTGCACGCAAGCAAAGCAAATCAAGGAATTCATTCACCACTTCCCATCGACAGGCAGGTGTTAGCCACCCAGGACTGCAGGGCTCCGTCATGTGTAACAGTGACTTGCGAAGACAAATGCTGTCACTTCAAATGTTCCCCTCTTCCTTCTTATTCCCCTCTGCTTTATATGCTAAGCATGATATCATATGTTATGGAATATTCATTTGATCATTTGGGCTCAGCTGACCCAGCTGTGTCCCCTCCCAACTTCTTGTGCACACCCAGCCTCCTTGCTGGTGAGGTTGGATGAGGAGCAGAAGAGGCCTCCACTTTGTGTAAACTTTGTTCAGCAGTAACTAAAACATATCAGTGTTATCAACACTATTTACAGCACAAATCCAAAACACAGCCGTACCAGCTATTATGAAGAAAGTTAACTCTATCCCAGCCAGAACCAGCACCAAATTCTTTCAAACGTGATTACTCCTTTAAGCTTGGCAATATTTTTGACATTAAGTTGTTTGGTTCTGTGGTACATGGGGCAGCAGTACATCTCAGCCTGTTTATATGCTTATTCTTAGGCCTTGCATTTAATATAATTTTATATTTTGATAATAGCAGTTAGTTCAATGAGCAACACGTGTTTGAATGTCTCTGAAATGGAAGAAATAATGATATTCATGTGAAAAGCAGAAGTTAGATCTGCAAAGCTGTCTCTACTACTTCGTAAAGTTCTATAGAAGACTTCTACTGTGCTTTGAGGAAAGTTCTGCTTTTTTGCTGGTAGCTATTTCCCCTTCTTTTTTCATATGGCTTTACACGTCCATGGAGAGAAACGAATATTTTCCAAGTAGGAAAAACGTGTTAGCTTTGGCCAAAAGTGTTAAAATTAGAAGGAATGCTTAAACTTATTATTCGTACGTTGTTGTATGTTTTTATGTTTTAAATGTATCCTAGTTGTGCTCGCTCTCTGCCAAAAATACTGCAGTTTGAGATGAGCTTTCTAAACCACTTCCACAGTGAACTGACTGAAATCTGAACTGTGGCTCATGCTAGTTTCACTTCCTTTTCTCCCTTCTCTTTTGTGGTGTTGCAGAAAATTCAGAAATTGCTTCTCTGACTTATCTGACTTTGTTAGGTGACTGCTCTGGAGATTTTTGGCAGGGCAGAGTTAATAGTTTTTTTGAAAATAGTAAGTTACTTTCCCTGATTTTTTATATTTCTATATTTTTTTACCAGCAAATTCTTTTTCATGACTCTGGTGCTATAGAACTGCTACTTAAACAGATACACTATTTTCTCTCTTAATAATTAAGTAACCTCCTCCTCTGTAGTTTGAATTGAACTCAATAGCTTTTCAAGCTTTAGAAAACAATGAGAGCATCATCTCTTGGTTGTTCTGTTATGTTTTTTCTAATGTGATGCATTGAGGGGAAGATGCAAGATGGACTTTTTCACATAGTCCAGGTAATCCATGTATCACAACGATTGACTGACATGCACATATTTTGGGCTTTCATATCTCTGTGAAAAAATATAGATAAGTTTAAATTACCTTTGAAATTCAATACACTGCTATATTTCCTCGCTTTTCCTCTGATGCCCATTCATTGACGTACAGCAGAGTTGCCCTTTCCTTTTTTAGAAGTAATAATATTTTCACTTTACAATATGCTGCTTGCTATACATATCATAATTCTTTAGATAACAGAAAATAATCTGTTGAGACTCCCATTTACTCTTTTTTCTAATACTGTGATGCAAATCCTGCTGTTCTGCAGGGAAAATAAAAACATGGTAATATGCAAAAATGTGTGCATCTCTAGTTTTGGGAAGCACCATAAATCTTAAATCACAGTTCTAACCTCTGCTGATCTCTGAATAATAATATTGAAGTAGTGTAACATGCACTGTCAGAATCTTATCCGCTCAGTTCAGACTTTTAAATTTTCTATTATATATGGTTACAGCAGTACCAGAGGATGTCAGGATGATGTGTTGTTTGGAAGCTGTTGCTTGAGAACTGCCTGTGTAGGCTATCCATTCTGACAGGTCTTCAGAAACTGTTTGAAAGTATTGAATTGGGCACGCTCATTTTACTGTAAAAGTATGAGAGCATTATGCAAATTATTGTTTTTTCTTAATGAAAGAGAGTCTGAGTGTTTCTACTATCCATGCATTATAGTGGTTAATAGGACTTTGAGAGTCCCAGAGTAGAGAGAGTTCTAAAAAAGGGACTTCAATAGGATGAAATATTTTGTCACTTAATCTGCTGCTAAATGCCTAAGTCTGTATGGTGGATCCTGAGAATACTTCACATCCTGGATCTATGTGTGTACTGTGACTGCATCCTCACTTCCTATTGAGATAGTAATGCTAGAATGAAAACTATAAAAGCTGAATTGAAAGATGCTATTTAAAAGGTTTGAAACAAAATATTCCATCATTTTATAAAATGTTTTGTTTTTTTCTGAATAAAATAATCAAAATAAATGTTTATATTTTGATGAAAGTAATTTCATATAAATTTAGTAGGACATTTTAACTTTTCCTAATTAGCAAATAAGTTGCCAATAAAGAAAATGAATTCATAACATTTGTTTAGTGGGAAAGGAAGACTATGTATGTAGAAAAGTTTACTTACTATTTTAATACTTAAAGAATTTGTTTCTTACATACATGCGTATAGGTGGACATACACATTTAAACTTTGCGGTTTTGGAATTGTCTCTTAAAAACTAGTCTGTCAAGGGTAAACGAGAGATGATTGTAGCAATTTTAAGTAACAAAACCAGAATAGGGCCATGCTTTGGGATAAACAAGTAATTAAAGTGATACATTAACTCACTCTACCTCGGTTCTTAGGGGTTTTTATATGTGTTCCCTGAGATTTTCTGAGAGTAATTGTTTTGATACATGTGAAGGAAGGAAATTCAGTATGTCTCAGCTACTCTACAGAAGTAGGGGGAGTGTGGGGGAATAAAAAAGATGAAAACCTTTTCCAGTATTGAAAGATGTCTCTAAGTCTCTGTTTCGTGCTTAACTCCGACTTGGACTTACAAATGCACAGTGTAGAAGCAAGACTGAAGAAGGGTAATTAAAATGTTGGTCAGGTCCTTTCAATGCCTGTGACAGTGTTTGTGGATCTTCCTTCATTTATTGCGATGCTGCTAGTACAAATGGAGTTGGGAAAAAAAAAAGATGCTGTAACAATGGCCACCACCACAGTTTTACTTGGTGGAAGGTGCCTTAATGTATTACTCTAAGTATGTCTTTTTTTTTGTCCAGACAGCTGCTGTGTTGCTGTAGTAGAGTAACATCAGTTTTCGATTTCTTTCCTGCATTCAAAGTACTTCTGTACTTTTCAGAACGCTGTACATCCATGGCCATACAAAGCTGGATTTCATGGTCTGGTATACTGCAATTGAAAGAGCAGCAGCTACAGATGGTAATGCATTACAAGATCAGCAGCTCAGCAAAAATGATGTTCCTATTATAGTCAACAGCTGTATAGCATTTGTTACACAGTATGGTAAGTATCGTGGGTTTTATTCAACCCAAGATATCGTCTAATAGTTAAGACCCTACTCCGTCGGATCTTGCTGAATAAGTTTATACATAACCTAAAGTAAAACCTTACCTCTTGTTAGCATCGCCGCCCTTTGATGTGATAGTGAAGTACACTGCTGCACATCTCAGAATGTGCAGTTTGGGGAAATATAACTTGCTAGATGCTTTTTATAGACACCTTCCTACTTTAAAAATGTGTTTGCCTGATGTAGCTCACTCTTGACATCCACTGCCTCAGTACAGAACCCCTCAGTCCTGAAAATAAGCTATGTGAACTGGGAAAAGCTATGGCTGGACTGGTCAGCGCATCTTCTGGGGGACTGATATTGAATGTGGAGCTGAGTACAGCCTTAAGACTGCCTTTTTTTTCAGCATAATAGCCTAAGGACGTATAGTCAGTTATCGTTTGTTTAAGTAAAATTTTGCCAGTTTAACTTTCTCTAGCATTAGATCATATGCAGATGATGTCTGTGTCCTTTTCACTACTGCGAGTTCATCAGTTTTCTTGTGAAATGCTAAATACATATCAACCCTGTACAAATGTGTCTTCGGGATAAATATGCCTGTGACCTCTGTCAGTATGAGGGAGTCTAATTTCTATTTCAGTGATTGAAGTTTAACTGAAAACTTTGGAATATGGCAACAGTGCATTATGATAAATAGTTATGTCTGGGTTACAACTATTGCCTAAAACCAAGATAAATGGTTGTGCTAAAGTATTTTTTAATCATTAGCAATAGGAATTAGTCTGAATGTAGTTTGTGCTGTTTCATGCACTGAAATGTTGTTAAAGCAGGGTAATTATGTCTGCTGCTCAGATCACTTGTGTGTGTTCTAATTTAAATTTCAATTTCCTAATGTCTTTTAAATAAGCTAGATCTTTTTTTTTTTAGAATCAGCATTACTGGGTGTGAAAATACTCATTTGAAAGCTGAAGGAATTATTTGTATGCATTACTTATGTCATCAGGGTACAGGTTCTGTCTTCAGTTGTGTTCTACAGATGACAGACACTATCAGGCCCCACAGCTGTTCCTGACAGTAACAACACAAAGGCATTATCAAATGGTAGTGCTTGCGGGCATTACAGGAAAGGTGAATTGCAGGAATGTAAGACATAGGTTTTGACAGAGTACTTAATTTGACAGGTACATAAGAAGAGCAGGGTTTTGTATAAAATACGATTCTCCTTCAAAAATGTCAGGAATGTGGTAAACACCTCTACAAAGAGAAACAACAGGACTTCACATCTAGGCCAGGCTTCCACAAGTTGTTCTTTTTTTTTTTTTTTTTTTTTTTTAATGTTTTGGCTACTCTCAAATGCAGTAAAGGAACATGAAAAAAAAAAGGTAGTAATCCTGATGCTTTTAAGAGTGAATTCTTTCAGGGCCTGCGTCTTAAGCTGAGTTGATCACTAGGGTAGTAAAGTAGCAGGAGTTTTGCTCATGAAAGCAACTGTGCTTTCTGTGTAGTACAATACTAGTCATCAAAACTTCTTTTCTTTACTATGCCTTTTAAAACTATTAAGAAGTCCTGAAGCGATTTGGGGATTTGAATTGCCTGTAAAGTATTCCTGAAATTATGATCCCATACTTCATAGAATAATATCTGACTGGGTGTACGCAAACTTGGCAGTATTTTTCTGACAGAGTATGTGCAAAAAAGATCAGAGAGGTTTTGACAGGAAATACGTGTTTGACAGCCAGATCTGCTTTTCTTATAATAATGTTTGATATTTTTAAAAAGAACACTCGAATTCACATTTCTTTATTTTTCTATCCTGCATTTCTGGAACTTAGGTTTAGGTAGCAAGCAGATCTACCTTAAGAATGGTGATTCTTCCAATGTGGCTGAACTTCTAGAAAGCTTCAAAAAAGATGCAAGGAGTGTTAAACTAAGAGCAGGAAAACATCATCTCGAAGATGTGGCTGATGTATTGAAAAGTTTTCTTTCTCAGATAGATGATGCACTTCTCACTAAAGAACTTTATCCCTTCTGGATCTCTGCATTAGGTAATGTGTTCAATAATGCTCAATACAAGAAGGTTGTATGTACGTTTTCAGTATCAAATTTGAAGGGGTTTTTAATTGCTTGTCCTGCATTGACGTATGTTAGCTGATAAGCAGCAAAACAATTGTAGTGAGGAGAAAAAATGTTTTGAGCTTGGCTGCAATAGACTTTTGTTAATCAGATGTTATTTTGTTGCCTTTAGGTGAATCGGAGTAATAATAACAAATAGCCCTGTTTCCTTGAGAATATGTCTGTAAGAGTAGACCAAAATTGCACTATGTGGTAGTAGTAGTAGTAGTGATGTTTAATATTTTGTGAAAGTGTAGATTAAAAAAAAAAAAGAAACGAACATTAGAGGAGGAAAAGCATGTATTATCTTTTGACCATATATAGAAGTTTACTTTGAAAGTGGCAAAATGTTGATGTTGTCATCTGCATAGTACTTAAATGACAGTCTTACTGCTTAAATTCTTCAAATATCTTTTTTGAACACACACAGCTATATATGTTAACAGTATAAACTTGTTAACAGGTGTTAAGTGCTTTTTTTTTCCTTAGAAGTATTAATTTAATTTGAAAGAAAGTTTAAATAACTTTAACCTGAACTGTAACTATGACGTGTTTAAAACACAGTATGTGCATCTCTGTGTGGCTGAAAAAAGAACCGTGGGTAACGAATACGTTAGTTAATTATTACATAAATTGTGATGATTTTTATATTGTTCTTAGAAAACAGCTTTCTTTCTATTTGTTTGTATACTGTAGCATTTACAGACTCCAAGAAACAAACTCTTCCCTTCCCAAAATGTGCTATAAAATTGCAGATGATGCATAGCAATAAGAGATGCATAGGAAAAGCTAAGATAGAACATTAATTTCTGCATTAATGTATTAAAATCATATTGACCTGTTTACTGTATGATGTTTTGTCTTTAAAAAATATATTAAAAACATATTACCCTCTGATTTTGCATATGTTCAAACGTATGGAGGTTGCTTTAATGTGAATCACTAGAAGCTTGGGAAATCCAAGTATGAATATTACATGTTTTTGATCTTTAACTTCAGTTTGCACAAAACAGAGGAAAGAAGATTAGGAATTTATTCACTTACAACAAGATTGCTCTCATCAGAAATCAGGAAAAGTTGTATGTGTAATAGTTTAGCTATAAGTTAGCTCTTTTGTGAAAGCACATAATGGCATTACAGTGATTTAGCTTCCTGATTTGTACATGGGGCTAAAATTCTGCTTCAGCTTCACAACATAAAATCCTGTCATCTTACAGGTAAGTGACAATGAAAGTACTTGTGGGAAGGCCGTAACACTTATGAAGATAGAATAAAAGACCTTTAAACTGTTTTTTGTTGTTTGTTTATTGTTTTTATTTTCTTTCAATTACCGGAGAAATCAAAACATAGTGCAGTAGTTAGTGGAGAGTGCTAGCAATCAGTTGGAAGAGAGAAGAGTTCTGTGCTTTTTCTTTTCAGAAACTTGAAGGAAGCCAGGGACTGAGAAGAAAAAGCTAAAGGAAGAAATAAACAATATTTATATTAACTTTGCTCATGCCCCAAGGAGCACTATGAACTGTAGCATCTATGCAGCACAGGGAGGCAGACTTAACTTAAAGGTGGAGAGCTGTGGCTATGTCGCAGACACTGTAATTCTCAAGACTTGATGTCTTAACATTGGCTCTGCCACTGTTAAGCTATGTCGCTTTGTACAGTTGAATCACCACCCCTTCCCCTCTGCTCTCCTTTTATCAGTCTTATATTTGGATCCTTAAACTACTTTGGGCATTGAGACACTCTTCCAACAGAAATTAAAAAGATGAAATGGTCTTTTCTCATCTTTGGGAACACTTAGAAGTACATTTGCACTTGTGCATACACAGATGTGCTCGCACATGTACAGCCACAAATGAGATTATATATCTTTTGAGAGGAAAAGCAATTGCTATCCTGGGATTTCCTCTCAAACTGTAGCTAACGGAGCTTGAGTATAGAAGTGGCGCTATTTATTGCTGATAATGTTTCTGTGAACTGCTGTATTGACAATAGACTTTGTTAATAACAGGTTATCAGTATTGCCATTTTGAAGAAGAGGTTGACGGAGTAAATTGCAATTTTAAATAACTAGATTATGCCAGTATAGTTAATGAGAGCTGCTGTTTGTTTTGAGTGTGCATTGTTACTAGTACTCAATGATTATTATTTTCTGACAGATACACAGAATGAAAAGGAACGTGTGAGGAAGTATGGAGCTTTTATTCGGACGCTTCCACCAGTCAATAGGGCAACTTTGGCTGCTTTAATTGAACATCTTTACAGGTCAATGCAAGTGATGCACTGTAGCAGAGAAATTCTTGTAATGTGTTTTCATTTATGGTACAGTTATACTGGGATGTGACTTGTTTCATTAACTAACAAGCATCAAAAACTAACCTAGTTGTGACAATTGTATTTAAATCCCTTTAATTTATAATGTGTTTTTTCTTTGATTGTATTTTTAGCAGTAGCTATCTATAAATATCAATGGGATGGAACAGCCTTACAGTGAGAGAGAACTGCCAGTATGTGTGTCCAAGTAGGGTAATTTTTGATCTAGCTTCTTTATATGAACTAATTTTACCCCAGCCTGCTAGACTTCCAGAGGATTGTTGCAAATGGTTCTTGAAATTAAAAGTGTTTTTCAGGGAAAATGTCCTTCTCCACAATCTGTATTGCACATAAGAACTTTGAGAATTAGCTACCCTTTCTGGTTTTCATCAGTGCTTCATTTTGCAACTAAGGTAGTGATAGAGAATATCCAAAATATAAACTTGTTTAAGCAACAAACTTATGTCTCGTTCCTAGATCAAATTAGCAACAACAAATATACAAACAATGTGCGGATACATATGTGGACAGTTCTGCAGTCTCATGGTTAAATAGTAATGGGATATGATATATTGAACAAGTCAAATTATATTCCTGGTAAATTGTAGTGGGTAGAGAATGTGTAGAAACCTTTCTTTGCAGGATATTATGTTCAGAAATCACATTACATAGAATGGTTTGAGTTTGAAGGGGCCTCAAAGATCATCTAAATCCAACACCCCTGCCATGGGCAGGAACATAACCAAGAATGTAGCAGATGTCCTTTAAAAACTATTTATGTGATTATTAAATTGATTGGTGGCAATATTGGCATAAAGACTGTAGTAAGTATTTATGGCTGCTTCTAAGCATATCCAGTTCAGATATATTAATATGCTGTTATATCTGTTCTGAAATTAGTTTGAATTCATGTTTGTAACAGCCAAAATTTTGTGATACTTAAAAGTGTTTGCTTCTAAAAGAGTACATAGTAAATAAACAACAGAACTGACGGGAAAACTTTATCAAAAGTATAGAAACTAAGAAGAATCTCATTTCTTCACGCATTTTGCTTGATCAAATAAGTCTGCAGATGTACTTACATAACAAAATACAGTGAAGCTGTATTTAGCATTAATGCAACTTCACCTTGAGCACTGTGTGCAGTTCTGGGTCTTAGAATTTAAGAGGGATGAGAAGGTCCTAGAATGCATCCAGAGGAGGGCAATAAAACTGGGGAAAGGGCTGGAAAGAATGGCCTGCGAGGAGTGACTAAGGACTTTGGGCTTGTTTAATTTGGAGAAAAATATGCTGAAGGTAGCCCCATTGCTCTGTACAGCTTCGTGAGAAGGGAGAGCGAGAGGGAGGTGCTGAGCTCTTCCCCCTGGGATCTTGTGTTAGGACACGAAGGAGTTGTTCAAAGCTGCATCCTGGGAGGTTCAGACTTGATATTAGGGAACACTTCTGTAGTGGGAGGGTGGCCAAATACTATAACAAGCTTCCTAATGGGGTAGTCAATGCCCCAAGCCAGTCAGTGTTTAAGAGGCATTTGAACAATGCCCTTAATAACATGCTTTAACTTTTAGTCAGCCCTGAAGTGGTCAGGCAGTCAGACTACATAATCATCGTAGGTCCCTTCCAGCTGAACTATTCTAAATAATTATAAATTCTAATCTATTCTAAATAATTTTGATAACACTAGAGATGCAGATAGAAAGTAGAACTTTACATTGCTGTAATGATATGTGAGATAAAGAATATGAAGAAATAAAATAAGAATAAAAGATTTTCCACTGCATTTGATGTAGTTACTGTTTTTGAAATGCATTCCGTAGAGGAGCCACAGACAATTAAAGGAACAATGAAACCTTCTAAATATGTTTATTTTTCTTTCAACAGGGTGCAGAAGTGTTCTGAAATCAATCATATGAACTCTCACAATCTAGCCATGGTTTTTTCCTCATGCTTATTTCAAACTAAAGGCCAAACCAGTGAAGAAGTCAATGTAATTGAAGATCTAATTAAAAATTATGTGCAACTTTTTGATGTAGGTATCCTTATAAAAGCGTTTGAATTGCTCTGCTGTTAGACATGCTAAAATATAAAAATCTTCTTAAAGTTGATCTTGCTGTTAGTTACACTGTCTGAGGATTTGCAGGGCTTTTGAACTCTAATTCAGTGGACCTTGTTCTGTCTGCTTTAAATTTTATTTCTTAGATAGCTTAGACTGTCTAGGAAACACTGTATTTATAGGATTGCTGTGAGCTGCTGCTTTCCAAAATGCCAGAATACCAATTTTAAGAAAATTTTAAGGTTAAGGCTATTAACAGTAATATTTCTGTTCAAATTTTCTGGACCTGATCAGAATTGAAGCGTGCAAGAGTTCTGTATTCTTAGTCTCTGGGCTGTGGTTACAATACAGACAAGAGAAAGAATTTGATTCCTCAGGCCTGGAAAGAACGTTAAATCCAACTGGGTAGAAAAGATACCACTGGCAGTGATTTGTAATAGCCAGTTTGGTTGTGTCAGCATAACATAGTTTGGCACTTTTTCATGGAGTCTTCTCTCTTCTGATATGTGTCAGGTAAAATTTATAGTAATGAGTCCCATCAATGAAGACGATAGAGTGGCTGATAGAATATTTTGCATAGCTACTACTACAAAAATACAATTAACAGTATTGTTAGTTGTAACAATAGTAATGTTACAGTATTAATTATTCATGCTTGTTAGATGTAAGCATTCCTCTATATTTGTATGTATCTTAGTTTATTAAGCTAATGTTTGCTATATATATTATATAATATATTA
>NW_009735290.1:9750-10857 GCF_000703405.1 Apaloderma vittatum | reverse complement strand
GGAGAGGAGAGGAGAGGAGAGGAGAGATTTTTAGAATGGCAAAGTCACCTCTTTTATATCATCTTTACCACTGAATGATCTGTCCTAGCAGATTAAAGTTATAAAGTTTGTATTGCTGCCATCACTGAATTCATCATATTTGCTTTTATATACAAGGCACTGAAGCATACCGTCTTTTAAAAAAGTAACTGGAAGTCAGCTATGTCTCTTTGAGCCGCAAAATAAAGCTCTCAGACCAGAAATGTGAAGTTAAAGGCATCTTTTAGCCTCCCTGAGGCTGCCTGAATATGCAAAGAGGCACAGATGTAGAGGAAGCTGTTCTCTGGTCAGCCTGAGCTGGGGGGACACAGGACAGTCCTCATTTTATATCCACTGGTCCCAGTGCTGCAAAATCTTGCTTCAGGGTGTTTTCATAGCCCCTGTCCATGAATGGATGCAGTAGTATGCAGGGGCCAGTGGTTTGCTTCAGCTGACAGTGAATACAGTGGTGAGTACATTCAAGCAGAGGATTTGTTACTTATAAATCCAAACAATACATAAGCAAAACATTTACATTTTGGAGTTTACTCTGCAGATGTCTGCATGTTGTTACCATCACTTGTGCATCCTGACAGAAGCCACTAAAAAGGTTAAAAAAAAAAGAGAGATCCATTCTGGAGAGATGTAAAACAGCATGAACCTTGTATAGTATAGAACTGAATTATTTCCCTATTAGATATTACATTATATATATTACATGATACATAATAACATGCATCATATATCACATATCATAGAATCACAGAATAATATAATCATAGAATCAGGGAATCATAGAATCATAGAATAGTTTCAGCTGGAAGAGACCTTGAAGATCATCGAGTCCAGATTTTGTCCCAGCCCTGTCAACCTACTAAAGTATGTCCCCCAATGCAACAATCTAGTCATCTCTTAAACACTTCCAGGGATAGTGACTCAACCACCTCCCTGGGCAGCCTGTTCCAGTGCCTGACAACTCTTTCAGTAAAGAAATTCTTCCTAATATCTAACCTGGACCTCCCCTGGTGCAATTTAAATCCATTTCCCCTCGTCCTATCAGTCTCCACTAGGGATAAGAGACCAACTCCC
>NW_009735290.1:0-9673 GCF_000703405.1 Apaloderma vittatum | reverse complement strand
TCCCTCAGCCTCGCCTCATACGACTTGTATTCTAAGCCCTTTACCAGCTTGGTAGCCTGCCTCTTACCCTCTCCAGCACCTCAATGTTCCTCTTGTAGTGAGAGGCCCAAAACTGGACAATATATCATAGTCAGATATCATATATATCATATATATCATATTTATCATATATGTCATATATATCATATATATCATATATCATATATGGTATATAATTAAATTACATTATCAATAAATATTTATGAAGTTAAGATTTCTGTCTCATAAGCTCATTTCCAACTGTCCCATCACTAGACAAAAGCATCTGTACTCAATAGGCACATGAACAGTAGAAGTTGGTGCCTTTGTCTTGGCAATACTTGTATTTCGCACGTTTTGTACTTGCACTCTGGCAGATTTGGTCTTGAGTCACTCAGAGTCATATGTCATGTTACAACTCACCACAGGAGATCAGCTTTTCACAATGAATATATGCATACAATACATAGCAGCGGATCTTTATTATGTTTGATATCATATTTGCACAGATTAAAGACATCATAGTATTGACATATCAAGGGCAATTCTACCAGAGATTTCAGATAGGACTAGGCACCTTCAGAAAGCTTCTGGAAGACAGACTTCCTTCTAGGAACTCAACAGAACTAGAACAAACCTTTACAACGTCCTACCATTGTACAGCAAAAGCAGCACTACACAGCACAGTGGAAAGATGATCTCAAAGACCTTTCTGGTCTCCACTCTTTGACTAAGTATTCCTTGCAGGATGATAGAGGGCGTTGCTGTGGAAGTTATTTTCCAAGCTTTAACACAATGGAATAAATATTACATGTCTTCATCTGCTGCACAGTAGACTGACCTTTGAGTTGTACCTGTTTAATGATAAAACAACGTGGCAATATTTAAATTTATTTAGAAGAAGTAGGAGGGGACTGCATAGAGCAGGCGTCCAGAGATCCCAGGAGGGGAATGGGCGGGTGAGTTGTCCACTCTCATCCCTCCTCTGTCGGCTTCCCCATGGAAATCCCTGACTCTTTGCAAAAAATACTTTTAAGAGAAGTGCAATATTTTAATTATCAAAATAGCTGTTTAATATAGAAAATATTTTTACCTAAGATGCCATTTAAAATCTAGATACTGTGTTACCTAAATTGGATGTTTTGAAAGGTTATGTAATATAGTTTATCTTCTGATGAAGCAAAAAACTCTTTGCACACTGTCAAGAAGTCTGCACCTTGGTTTCACTGAATCATAAAGACAAAGCATAGCTTAATATCTGTCATTGAAAGAGATCCAAGAGATACTTCCAAACCATCTCCTCTTCTTGCTGTCTCAAAGTGCTTATCGATGAAGATCAGTTAGCAAATCATTACGAAAATGCTTTGAATATAAAGTAGCTGAGAAAGAATTTTCTTTGCCACTTCTCACTGTGGAATTTAAGCATGGATTTTCAAAGACTCTCAAATCTAAACAGCCAAAATGCATCTTAACATCTGGAAAGACTGTGTACTTGTATTTGATTGTTATAATGAAAGAATAATAATAAAATCTTAAGGTCTGACTTGCTTCCTCTGGATAAATTTTCACATTATGCATTTATAGAGAGAGAAGTATATTTAATTACCCTGTAAATATGATGAAGTATGATTTTTTGTGTGTATATATATATAAAAGAACATGAGCATGCAAGTGTATAAAATTAAATGCATATGCTCCTTACAAAAAAACATCCAGCCTTTATTTCTATAAAAAACCAAAATTTAACTTCTTGTGGAAAAAATGTTTACCTCTACATCTAATACTAATCCATTCTTGCTTTGTATGATCAAGCAAAATCCCTAAAGAGCTTTTAAAAAAGTCCATTTGCACTTGTCCTCCAAATTATGTTTCTGGTGAACAATCTTGTGTTGAGGAGGGAAAATCTTGCTTAGGAAAAAACAAACAAACAAACAAACAAACAGAACTAAAACATTCCCTTTGGGCTGGAGACATAATGTAATTTAAGTGTAGCTTGAGGTAGTTCCAGATTTGGCAACAATGAGGTACCCAAGCAGCTAACTCCAAGCCAGTAGCTTCTGTTCACCGAAGGAGACTAATTACACAAAGTTAACAGAGAAAGCAAAAGGTCAAGGCCAAAGGCTAGATTTTAAATCTCACTAAAAACCTTTCAGACTGGAAAAATTAGGTCAAAAGCTGAAAGAAGGCACACCAAACTTTCTTGTTAATATTCCATTCATGGGACAATTTCAAAACTGTGGCAGGTGAAAGGCAGACTAGACTTCTCTGATGTCCTCAGAAACAAACAAGCTCAGGCTGCAGTCGACGCTCATCTCTGCTCTGTAACTATCAGGGTCCTCAGGGGCTCTGGAAAAACTGTAAGAATTTAGGATGAGCAAGGCTCTTCTCAGTGCTGTCCAATGACAGGACAAGGGGCAACAGGTGCAAGCTGGAGCATAGGAGGTTCCACAAAAACATCAGAAAAAAATTTTTCACCTTGAGGGTGACAGAGCCCTGGCACAGTCTGCCCAGGGAGGTTGTGGAGTCTCCTTCTCTGGAGACATTCAAAACCTGCCTGGACGCGTTCCTGTGTGACCTACTGTAGGTGATCCTGATCTGGCAGGGGGGTTGGACTAGATGATCTTTTGAGGTCCCTTCCAGTCCCTGACATTCTGTGATTCTGTGATTTCTTACGCTCAATATGAGGACCTTAAACTATGGCATACATGCAGTTCAGATATCAAACCCCTCACCAGGCTGTTGTAGCCACATCTATTCCAGCACTAGCCAGGCAGCAGCTAAACTGGAGAGGCTACACCAACCAGGTGTCATTTGAAACCACTTTTTTTCAGAGTATAACCTCAAGAAAGAGAAGTGTGGTTTCTCTGCTATGCAGTAAACAACAGTTAGAGCAGTTGTTTAAAAGTTCCTATTTCTGAAGTGTTACACGTAGATACTGAGCATCAACCTTGGGAGCGAGGGGTCCACCACGCAGACAAGGTCTCAGAGTCAGCATTTGTGGTAGAGGCTGAGGTGCTTGAGCACGGGGAAGGGCTCACTGCTGCGCAGTCCCTGCATGGGCTGCCTGACACTGGTCCAGTTTCAGTGGTCCAGTTTCACCCCCCACTGCAATCTCACCACTTCTACAATAAACAAAAGGCTGAAAAAAGAGGCACGTCTTTGCTGCCTGCGTTAATAATGGAAATATCCTTCTTCATAGGTACTTTCGTGTACATCAGTGCTTTTGGACCAAAAGTATACCCTTGTTTTTGAAAGCATTATCTTAAATTTAGAGGGGCGTGATTCTGTCCATAAAAGCACAGTGTGCTACATAGTTACCAGGGCACTAAAAATGCAACCAGATGTTGCTGATCTGAGACATGATCAAAGTGGAGATGCTCTGTGTGGACTCGTGGAAAGTTTGAAAAGTCTTCCGAAGTTTGAAAACAAATAAGAAAAACTGAATAAAAGTATTGTTTCTGCTTATCACATGGTGAAATATTTTGTTCAGCATAACAACTTTACATTGTCATCATCCACCAGCAGACAATACCAGTTGTAATATTCATAGGAAGCAAAGAGAAATAATTTCATTGCTCTGTGAACCAAGCCCACATCCATCACTGAGGTCTTCCACTGATTTAAATAGGCAATAAATAATTGTAAAGATCTGATGAATGCAATTAAACAGTAGCCTCAGAGGAAGTAAAAATCTCTGCATAATTATAAACATATATCCATGTATACTCTGCCTTCTGTGTAACAGTGACAAAAATGTCCTCCTTCTAGGAAAGGCAAGTTTGGCACATACAGACAGCTTAGGGACTTGTGATCTCTCAAAGCTCCAGCCTGATGCACGTTCTGAACACTGCCTCCAGCCTTGTCAGTCTCTTGAATGCTGAGTTTATACATGATTGACTCCTAAATGGTGTAAGATTGTGTTTAGCATTATTTCTACTAGAAACCTTCCTAAATTCAAAGCCTTTTTGTATCATATGTGACAAAAATACAGGAGTTCTCAGTAGGGAGTCTTGCTGCAGACACACTTCAGATGTGGCTGGCAAATGTAAAAAGTAAAAGGAAAGGAAAGGAATGAAGAACAAAACTTACCAAAAATATTTCAGTTGTCTCTTTGGAGAGTGTTTTGTTTGTGTTCACCTCAAAGAAAGTCATCTACACGTCTTTGGTTTGCAGGGGAAAACAAAAAAACCACTATACAACCCATCACCCCTTGTTAAAGCCAGCGCTGGTAAAAGCACTTTCAGGGTTCAGATAGCGAGTCTTTCTGGTGTTTGCGACATTTTAAATAAAGCACTATACTTTCATGTCCTCCGTGTCCCAACTTCTTAAAAGTGAACTAAGATACCTTTACATGTTCTATTCTTTCACTAAAATGAACTCCTCTGTCATTAATTAACTCGGGCAGAAAACATATAGACTACTGATACAGTGACCCTCCCTTGGTATGGAGATAGCCACGAGTAACAAAAGAAGCCATAACTGGAGATTTGGCTGGCTAGGAGGTAATTTAATAGTTAACACACATTGCAAGGTAAGATCTCTAAACTGTAACACAAAATAGAAACTGAAAACAAGCTGGGACCTTAAAGGTCAGTCATCACTCAGGACAAGATTAAGTATCAAAGACTGAAAGCCAAACTGCACCATATATTCAAATCATTAAAGTACAAAGAATAAAAAAGATAGAAAAAAAATGCAAAACTGAGATAGCAATAACCATATATTCAAATCATTAAAGTACCATATATTCAAATCATTAAAGTACAAAGAATAAAAAAGATAGAAAAAAAACCCGCAAAACTGAGATAGCAATAACTGATCATGCTTAATTAGGAAGTAAAATGCATGACAGGAGCAAGGCGACTTTCACGGTAGAAAACGTGTTGATGGGAGGCACAAACTCATTGCCACAGATGAGTTCCAGAGTTCCACAAGGGTACAAGGATTATGAAAACCTGCTTGCACTTCCAAGGAACCCCACTCTACAGCTAGGCACATGCATTAGTCCTTAAGAGGGAAACAATTAAAAAAGCAGGGCAGCAGTTTCATTTGAGAGAAACAAGTTAAAACAATCCTTTTGGATATATTTCATTAAAATGGTCTGCCCCTTTCTATAGTTCAAGGCAAGATACACAATTCTTTTATAGGTTTATCTTACTAATTCTGAATACTTTAGCTTTGTCAGTGGTAAGCAGTTAAGACACATTAAAAAGCAACAAATTGTCCGTAAGTTATGAGTCAAGAAAAAGGTTTTCTGTAAGGCCAGTCTGTGCTTCCAGCAAAAGAAGTACCTTCTTTCTGTCTGCTGAAGCAGAAATGTTCTCTTTGTGATGTTCCAAAGCATGAAGCCCCCTGACAGGTACATATTCCAAAGAGAGAGATTACATCATCATAGAGCCACCACCAGAAATTATTTAGCAGATGAAGTCATCACAAACCAAAAAAATGTAATGGAAAAGTGGCAATTGGGCCATTTTTCTGTATTGTCCTAATCATGGTCCCAGATTCTGGGGGCAGGCTAAAAATAGCCTTCCTTCAGATATGAGGTAAGACTGTCCCTGATATTCTGTGCAAAGCTGCTATACAGACCCACTAATGGAGATGTCATCTTCTTGCATTCCAGCATTAGCCCACCCACTTATTCCAGAAACCCAGGCGGGTAAAGCCTCAGCGAGGAGAAAGGCACCTGTCAGAGGGATGCACACTACCATCTTCTTGTATGCATCTGCCCCTCCACCACACCTGCAGGCAACTGGATCCAAGGGAACTGTCACACCACCAGCGCAGGGATTATTTTGAAGAGATAAAGCTACCTGGGGAGGTGGGGGGAACTGTTAGTACTGAAACTGCTTGGCTGCTCTGTACTGCTGCTGGAGCAGGGTCTAACACACAGGATCAGACTGCACAGCTTGTGCAGGTGTTCAGAAGAGATTGTGTTTTCCTTTCTCCATTTCCCTGGGCTGTTTCTGATTTAATACGGACAAAATTGGGTAAAACACAAGCATTTCCCTGGGAGCTGGAATCAGCACCAGGTGCCTGGATGTCTTGCATCTGGATATCATAGGCTTTTTGCACAGATCTGGAAAGTTTATCATGCTGTACCAACCTCAAAACTTGAGTAGTAACAACAAAACGCTCGTTGGGATAATTCATCACTGCACCAGGAGAAGCAGCTTCCTTCATTTTTATTTGGGAAAATTATTTAATTCTGGGCAAGTTTACCCAAGTAGGGCTAGAACTGTGGTTAATTCCTGGCAACATATGATAACTTTAGTTGAGAAATGACAACATGCCCTTGATGTCAAGCCACTAGTAGGCTGAACCTGGTTCTGGGCCTGGGTTTTCTGTTTTTCAAACTTCCTAAGCCACAGTCATAATAGCTTTTCCTGAGGACAGCTGTAAAGGGATATTACACTGAGATTTCATATCAACAGAAAAGAAAATGCTCAGGTAGATGTCAGTCTTCAGTGAGAAGCAGTTGGAAAAATAATCCAGAGCAATGATACAACCAAACAATATCAAAGACTATACACACAAAACACTTCTTGCAGAGAAAACTGGATTGCAGGAGATGCAACCACAAAGGGTTTCAGCCACATGCCTCCTGCACTTCTTCCACCGCAGGGGAGGTAAAACTATCCCCAAATCCATAAGAAGGGCTTGACATCCAAGGAGGCTCAGTCCTATATGCATAATATTTATAAATCCCAGCATCTGGTTACATGACTTTCCCTGCAGCATGCTGACTAGTGCAGACCCTATCTTTCCCCCCATACATCATATAGGGGCCTTCAGCTCCCAATGAGGCAGGTTGAGGAAGCCCCAGGTGAGTCTGGTAAAGACCTACAATTACATTTAAATCTGCACAGCTCATGGTATAGGTATTTTTAAAGGGTAAATGAATTCAAATGTTGTTCACTTTATGAGTCAAAATCTGAAATAAATAATATTGCTTTTACTACCTTTGATCATTTGCTTCATAAGTAAGAACACTTTTGATTTCTAAGCTGAAAGCTTACCAACATTTCTAAATACAATACTCCATTTGATGTAGATGTTTCAATAGAAACAGCTTAAAATACTCTTTTACAGTTTATAAAGATTGCTTTAAATTGTTTTGGAGAGTCAAAGCACTTAAAGTGTATTTAAGTTTCAGTTAAATAACTAAAAAAATACATCAATAGCATTTTTTCTTCTCTTGGCTTGGATGAGTTCTCTAATGTCTATACTGGAAAATGCTGATTATAAGCAACATTTTCAAACAAAATTAGTGTTTTTAGATACATTCAGCTCCTAATTCTATCACCAAACTCTTCTCATTAATAGTATCTTTAAAACGTAAGTTCTAGTATAGAATTAAGTGTAAAGCTTTAATAGCTTGTAAACACGTATACTTGATATTCTTAGCTGCAGAGATAGATAGCGTCGGTTATAAAACTAAGAAAACCAGGCATAAATCCAGCTGTAAGTAGAGGCATATAAAAGAGTTCATAAAGTCAATCATTCCTATGAGCCTCGCTTTTATTCAAAAACTGTATTTCCTACACAGACTGCTTTTAAAATAACAGGGTTTAGCTGTTAGTTGCTCTAAACATTCAAATAGGAATGTTAAAGTTTGAATACTTGTAAACCTTTCAGGATGATAAATGAAAGATAAAAACCCCTTGATCGATGTAACTTTTATTTATTCATCTGGGAACATTGCAAGGATATCATAGGCAACAACGCCGCCTAGAACATGGATTTCACATAAACTGTTTCGGCAGAAACACACATTTAAATAATCACCCAAATCATCACCTCACTATTTATATCTTTAAAAAAAAATCACACAAAAACTAAAAAAAACCAAACAAAACCAAAAAGAAAACAAAAAAAACCCCAACAGAAAAAAAGAAACATAATATCTGAACAAACAAACAGCCTAGAATTTTTTTTTCTATTTAATGTCTATGCCAGCCACATCTGTCCCTGATTTTAGAAGTTTTAATACTTAGCACTGAAAATGGTACCTTTCATTTGCAAACACGTTATAAACATGAACTGACCACAATTATACCACAATACCTCACCAAAGCTAATCAACAAGACTGCCTGGTCCTCTCTCAGCCTGGGGAAGTGCTGAATCAAGTTTGTGCTGCCAGCTCCCTGCATGACAATGTCTACACCCTGCAAAGCACTACACAGAGAAGTGAGCTTAGTGTGAAGTGACTGACCAAACTATAGTGTAAAATCAAGCAGGTTTTTCCACTCAACGCTAATATTTTGGTTTATAATCCAAAAAGAACTGACCAGGGCATGATAAAATTTAATGTAAACCATTTGGAGTGAAAGGTGTTATTTTGCCTAGTGAAATCTCCCCCTCACAGTCCAGCTCACATACAGAGTCAGTGGCAACGTCATGGTCAGGAGAGAACTGGCACATCCTATCAAAAGGGTCCTCACGATTTTCCTCACAGTCAACCACATTTGGGATCATGTTAACATAAGCAGTCACTATGTCCTTATGGAAAAGGGTGTCCTGGTTGTAAGAGATAAGCTCATTGCTTATATTAACAGTCTCCACTGGAGTACTAGAGCAAAACTGACTGCATCCCAGGAGGTTGGAGAAGACCTTTCTAAAGTCAGCGTTGAAGGCATAGATGATGGGGTTCAGAGAGGAGTTGGCCCAACCAAACCAGACAAAGACATTAAAGGTGGTCTCACTGACACAGGGAAGGCCAGCGTGGGGGTCACTGGGTGGGCTCTCACAAAAGGGAACCATGCAGTTCAAGATGAAGAATGGCAACCAGCAGCAGACAAAGACGCCCATGATGACGGAGAGAGTCTTCAACACCTTGGTCTCTTTCCTGATGGAGGACTTGAGGCTTGTGTGATGGTGGCAGTCAACGTGGCTGCTCCGGCAGCTCTGTGCATGCTCAGCTGCCCTCTCCAGAGAAGAGATACGACGAATTTGCACCTGGGCAATGCGGTAGATTCGAGTGTAGGTAACTATCATGATAGCCACTGGGATATAAAAACTGATCAAGGAGGAGGAAATAGCGTAAGTCCTGTTGAGGCTGGAGTCACAGCTCTCTGATGGTCCAGTGAGGGTATCATTGCTGCCAGAAGTGCCATCAGAGGGTCTCATTGCTGCTAACGCCACCCATGTGGTGCTCATGTCTTCCGCCCAGGTGGTGACAGCACCTGCTGCTGCCCAGCCAGTCCCAAACCCATCTCTGATATCACTAGCAGCAACAGCGTCCCCACCTTTGTGCCAGTTGAGCTGGACAGGAAGGAAGGAGATGAGCACAGACAAAGCCCACGCCACGCTGATCATCACCAGAGCCAGCCGCTGGGTCATCTTCCTCTCATAGCGGAAAGGGCTGGAAATAGCCCAGTACCTGTCCACGCTAATCACGCACAGGTTCAGGATGGAGGCCGTGGAGCACATGATATCAAAGGCCACCCAGACGTTGCAGAAAGCCCCGAAGGGCCAGTACCCGGCCACCTCAGCCACCGCCTTCCAGGGCATGACCAGCAGAGCCACCAGCAGGTCCGACACAGCCAGGGACACGATGAAGATGTTGGTGACCTTGCTCCTCAGGTGCCGGTAGCGGACGATGGCAGCGCACACCAGCACGTTCCCAAAGAGCGTCCAGAGGATGAGCAGAGC
>NW_009735289.1:0-530 GCF_000703405.1 Apaloderma vittatum | reverse complement strand
CAAACTTGTCTTTTTTACCCCATTTTCAAAGCTCTTGTTCTCTTTTAAGTCTTTTTTGCCCCTTTTCCAGCCCATATTCCCTTTTTTTTGTCCATTTTTGGGACCATATTCCCCTTTTTTTTCCAATTTTCCTGCCCATATTCCCCTTTTCTGACCATTTTTGGCATCATATTTTCTTTTTCTGCACATTTCCAATCCTATGTTTGTATTTTTTAACCCATTTTAGATGCTCTTTTTTCCCTTTTGAGTAATTTTTTTGCCCATTTTCCTGCCCATATTCTCCTGTTTTGCCTGTTTTTGAGACCATATTCCCATTTTTTGCCCATTTTTGGGACCATATTCCCTTTTTCTGCCCATTTCCAACCCCATATTTGTTTCTTTTACCCCATTTTAGATGCTTTTTTTCCATTTTAAGTCTCTTTTTTGCCCGTTTTTCTGCCCATATTCTCCTGTTTTGACCATTTTTGGGACCGTGTTCCCCTTTTTTGACCATTTCCAGCCCCATATTTGTCTTTTTTACCCCATTTTCA
>NW_009735288.1:1089-1664 GCF_000703405.1 Apaloderma vittatum | reverse complement strand
TTTGAGGAGGATTCAGGTGCTTTTGAGGAAGGATCAGGCTTTTTGAGGTGGGATCAGATGCTTTTGAGGAAGAATTGGGTCTCCTGGGCGCGTGAGGAATTTCTTTGAGACCCTGGCGGGTTATCACCGAGCGGATCTCGGTCCGAAGCTGGTTTTGCCGGCGAGCCAAAGCCTCTTCCCCATCCCCTGCCCTCCCCTCCCTCCCGCATCTCTTCCAGACACGGGTCTGGAGTGTCCGGTCTGCAAAGAGGACTACACGGTGGCCGAGCAGGTCCGGCAGCTGCCCTGCAACCACTTCTTCCACAGCAACTGCATCGTGCCCTGGTTAGAGCTGGTAAGAGCCCGCGCAAAGAGGGGCAGCTCCTGGAAAAACTGGATTTTTTTTTAAACTCTCCCCCCATTTCTCTGGCAGCACGACACGTGTCCCGTGTGCAGGAAGAGCTTGAAAGGGGAAGATTCCACTCGGACGAACCCCGAGGCCTCGGCGAGTAACAGCGAAAGCCAACTCCACGACCGATGGACTTTCTGACGCTCGGGGCGGGTCCCGCGGATGTAAACTGTCTCCTAAACCGATG
>NW_009735288.1:677-1015 GCF_000703405.1 Apaloderma vittatum | reverse complement strand
GCTCTCTTCTTCTTGTTGGTTTTCCTCAAACTTTAGCATCTCCCGGCGGGATTCGCCTCCTTTAGCCCGAGATTCTGAGTCTTTCGAGTGATTTTTTTTTTTCTTTTTGGACTTGATTTGATACTAATGAAACTCACTTCAGCCGGGATAAAACCCCCCCAACTTCTCCGCCACCCCGTCGGCTCCTGGGGGCTCTCCCCCATCCCCTGGGTAAGGAGAGGGGGTGGAAGGGAGAAGATTTTTGGACTCCTTCAGCCCCTTTCCCTGCCCCTCGAGCTGAGGGGTGGGGAATCACCCACAGGATTCCTTCGTTTTCTGGGGGTTTTGCCCCCTTTTGA
>NW_009735288.1:389-598 GCF_000703405.1 Apaloderma vittatum | reverse complement strand
CCCCAAACCTCCCTCACGTCTGGCCACAAGAACCCCCCCAGTGGGATTTTCTTGTCATGGGCATTTTTTTTTAATTTTTTTTTCGTTGTTTTTGCTCGTTCGGGGTGGTTTTTCAGGCCCAGCCCGTGTCCCCTCCTCGTTTAGGACCCGTAGCTGCCTCGTGTCACACGGACCACGTTAGGAAACCAAACTCTCACACACGCTCGACG
>NW_009735288.1:0-237 GCF_000703405.1 Apaloderma vittatum | reverse complement strand
TGTCTTCTCATTTTCATCGGCCGAACTAACCCTCCGTGCCCGCGGGGCCCGAGGGAGAGCTCGGTCGCGTCCCGTCCCGTCGCCGTGAGCCGTGTACTACGTACACTCGATTCAAACTCGTGTCTCGTTTACTATTAAGTCAAATAAAGGCCTTTATAAAAAGAAGAGCGGCCGAGAGATGTCGTCGGGGGCAGCGGAGGGGCCGGGGGGCTGGAAATAACCTTTGGGGGGGTGGAA